>NC_091295.1:70438535-70445149 GCF_038502225.1 Cherax quadricarinatus | reverse complement strand
TGGAGGGTTGAGATACTATATAACAAGCTCAGAAATGTCCAGAGGGACCAAGATAGTAACAACAGTACGTAATATCACCTCTCTCATCCCCTTCCGTATTCACGCAGCATGGCATAATAATAATAATAATAATAATAATAATAATAATAATAATAATAATAATAATCTTTATTTCTATAAGTACATGATACAGGTTATACAGACCATAACTAACATCAGTGACATACTATATAGAAAGCTCCTTGTTATGCGGAGGATTTAGGGAAAAATATTGGGTGGTTTTGTCCCCAGGATGCGACCCACAAGAGTCGACTAACACCCAGGCACCTGTTTACTGGCACCTGTTTACTGCTAGGTGAACATGGACATGAGTTACCTCCACATTTGAACATGGGCAGCAGGTGTCTTAATGAAACACATCCCCAGTGTTACCACCCGTACCGGGGATCGAACCATGAACTTCACTGTGTAAGATGAGTGCACTAGAGCCGAGCTATGGCTGCAGATGTTGGGTCTCGGCTCTTGGCCTTGCCCTTCAATTACTCACAAACGGGCACACCTTATTCGTGGCTTTGTGGTTATTAAGCCAAATTGTAAAGGCAGTTTTGTGTGTTCTAGCGGAGTTGCTGCTGTAGATCCTTCACTTGTTAACTTGGTGCCCCGTGGCCCCGTGGCCCCGTGGCCCCGTGGCCCCGTGGCCCCGTGGCCCCGTGGCCAAACCTCTCGCTTCACACGGCGACGGTTCCGGTTCCATTCCCGAAGTAGAAATATTGGGCGTGTTTTCTTACATTGGGTGTCTATGTTCCTCATCAGTAAAATGGGCACCTGGGTGTGAGTCGACTGGTGTGGGTCGCATCCTGTGACAAAACTGACCTAATTTGTCCGAAATGCTCTGCGTAACAAGCGGCTTTCTATGTAGTAGTATGTCAGTGATGTCAGCTATGGTCTGTATACCTTGTACATGTACTGGTAGAAATAAAGATTATTATTATTATTATTATTATTATTATTATTATTATTACTGCCGTCACATCACAACTTCTCGTGTTCTCTCTCTTTCTAGCTGTCATCACCTTGGTCTAAATGTTCTCCTTGTATACTGTCTGTCTCTGTCCTATCGAGTTCTTTGAGTATCTTGTATGTTGTGATTATGTTCCCCTTGTTCTCTCTTCCAGTGTGTGTGTGCTCACCTGTGTGGTTGCTCACCTGTGTGTGGTTGCTCACCTGTGTGTGGTTGCTCACCTGTGTGTGGTTGCTCACCTGTGTGTGGTTGCTCACCTGTGTGTGGTTGCTCACCTGTGTGTGGTTGCTCACCTGTGTGTGGTTGCTCACCTGTGTGTGGTTGCTCACCTGTGTGTGTGTGCTCACCTGTGTGTGGTTGCTCACCTATGTGTGGTTGCTCACCTGTGTGTGGTTGCTCACCTGTGTGTGGTTGCTCACCTATGTGTGGTTGCTCACCTGTGTGTGGTTGCTCACCTGTGTGTGGTTGCTCACCTGTGTGTGGTTGCTCACCTGTGTGGTTGCTCACCTGTGTGTGGTTGCTCACCTGTGTGTGGTTGCTCACCTGTGTGTGTGCTCACCTGTGTGTGGTTGCTCACCTGTGTGTGGTTGATCACCTGTGTGTGGTTGCTCACCTGTGTGTGGTTGCTCACCTGTGTGTGTGCTCACCTGTGTGTGGTTGCTCACCTGTGTGTGGTTGATCACCTGTGTGTGGTTGCTCACCTGTGTGTGGTTGCTCACCTGTGTGTGGTTGCTCACCTGTGTGTGGTTGCTCACCTGTGTGTGGTTGCTCACCTGTGTGTGTGCTCACCTGTGTGTGGTTGATCACCTGTGTGTGGTTGCTCACCTGTGTGTGGTTGCTCACCTGTGTGTGGTTGCTCACCTGTGTGTGGTTGCTCACCTGTGTGTGGTTGCTCACCTGTGTGTGGTTGCTCACCTGTGTGGTTGCTCACCTGTGTGTGTGCTCACCTGTGTGTGGTTGCTCACCTGTGTGTGGTTGATCACCTGTGTGTGGTTGCTCACCTGTGTGTGGTTGCTCACCTGTGTGTGGTTGCTCACCTGTGTGTGGTTGCTCACCTGTGTGTGGTTGCTCACCTGTGTGTGGTTGCTCACCTGTGTGTGGTTGCTCACCTGTGTGTGGTTGCTCACCTGTGTGTGATTGCTCACCTGTGTGTGGTTGCTCACCTGTGTGTGGTTGCTCACCTGTGTGTGGTTGATCACCTGTGTGTGGTTGCTCACCTGTGTGTGGTTGCTCACCTGTGTGTGGTTGCTCACCTGTGTGTGGTTGCTCACCTGTGTGTGGTTGCTCACCTGTGTGTGGTTGCTCACCTGTGTGTGGTTGCTCACCTGTGTGTGGTTGCTCACCTGTGTGTGGTTGCTCACCTGTGTGTGGTTGCTCACCTGTGTGTGGTTGCTCACCTGTGTGTGGTTGCTCACCTGTGTGTGGTTGCTCACCTGTGTGTGGTTGCTCACCTGTGTGTGGTTGCTCACCTGTGTATGGTTGCTCACCTGTGTGTGGTTGCGGGGGTCGAATCTCAGCTCCTGTGATTTTGGTTGACTATTTTTATTCACCTACAATGTTTAACAAAATAATTCAGAGGTTGTATACATAAACTGTGGGGGGGGGTGAGGGTGCTAGTGAGGGTCAGGTGGTCATAGTGGGGGTCACAGTAGCTGACTCAGGCACCTGAGGGTCAGGTGGTCATGGTGGGGGTCACAGTAGCTGAGGGTCAGTTGGTCATGGGGGTCACAGCACCTGACGGTCAGGTGGTCATGGTGGGGGTCACAGCACCTGTGGATCAGGTGGCCATGGTGGGGGTCAAAGCACCTGAGGGTCAGGTGGTCATGGTAGAGGGTCACCACCTGATTCAGGCACCTTAAGATCAGGTGGCCATGGTGGAGGTCACAGCACCTGACTCAGGCACCTGAGGGTCAGGTGGTCATGGTGGGGGTCACAGCACCTGAGGGTCAGGTGGTCATCTTGGGAGTCACAGGACCTGAGGGTCAGGTGGTCATGGTGGGGGTCACAGCATCTGACTCACGCACCTGAGAGTCAGGTGATCATGGTGGGGGTCACAGCACCTGAGGGTCAGGTGGTCATGGTGGGGGTCACAGCACCTGAGGGTCAGGTGGTCATGTTGGGGTCACAGGACCTGAGGGTCAGGTGGTCATGGTGGGGGTCACAGCACCTGACTCACGCACCTGAGGGTCAGGTGGTCATGGTGGGGGGTCACAGCACCTGACTCACGCACCTGAGGGTCAGGTGGTCATGGTGGGGGGTCACAGCACCTGACTCAGGCACCTGAGGGTCAGGTGGTCATGATGGGGGTCACAGCACCTGAGGGTCAGGTGGTCATGGTGGGGGTCACAGCACCTGTGGGTCAGGTGGTCATGGTGGGGGTCACAGCACCTGGGGGTGAGGTGGTCATGGTGTCATGTGGGGTTCGAAACGTGGATTGGGTAAAAATACTCACGTAGGCTGGTAGTATATATTTTATACAGATAGTATGGGAAGGCGCCACAGCCGAACCTGCCTCTCTGCTCTCTCTCTTAAGACTGACTACTCACAGTGCCCATATGTGAGGGGGTGTTTGAAATTCTGCTATGGTCAGCAGCAATATGAATACAGTCAGTGATTCACGCAGAGACGGTTGGTAGTGAGTCATCTACTGGTACACTGGTTACTGGTAACTGGTTACTAGGAACTGGTACTACTACTGAGAATGGTGGGGGTCACATCGCCTGACTCAGGCACCTGAGGGTCAGGTGGTCATGGTGGTGAGTCAAAGCACCTGTCTCAGGCACCTGAGGGTCAGGTGGTCATGGTGGGGTCACAGCACCTGCCTCCGGCACCTGAGGGTCAGGTAGTCATGGTGGGGGTCACAGCACCTGACTCAGGCACCTGAGGGTCAGGTGGTCATGGTGGAGGTCACAGCACCTGACTCAGGCACCTGAGGGTCAGGTGGCCATGGTGAGGGTCACAGCACCTGAGGGTCAGGTGGTCATGGGGTCACAGCACCTGAGGGTCAGGTGGTCATGGTGGGGGTCACAGCACCTGAGGGTCAGGTGGTCATGTGGGGTCACAGCACCTGAGGGTCAGGTGGTCATGGTGGGGGTCACATCACCTGACTCAGGCACCTGAGGGTCAGGTGGTCATGGTGGGGGGTCACAGCACCTGAGGGTCAGGTGGTCATTGTTGGGGTCACAGCACCTGCCTCAGGCACCTGAGGGTCAGGTGGTCATGGTGGGGGTCACAGCACCTGCCTCAGGCACCTGAGAGTCAGGTGGTAATGGTGGAGGTCACAGCATCTGATTCAGGCACCTGAGGGTCGGGTGGTCATGATGGGGGTCACAGCACCTGACTCAGGCACCTGAGGGTCAGGTGGTCATGTTGGGGTCACAGCACCTGCCTCAGGCACCTGAGGGCCAGGTGGTCATGGTGGGGTCACAGCAACTGCCTCAGGCACCTGAGAGTCAGGTGGTCATGGTGGGGGTCACAGCACCTGACTCAGGCACCTAAGGGTCAGGTGATCATGGTGGGGTCACAGCACCTGTCTTAGGCACCTGAGGGTTAAGTTATCATGGTGGGGTCACAGCACCTGACTCAGGCACCTGAGAGTCAGGTGGTCAAGGTGGGGTCACAGCACCTGCCTCAGGCACCTGAGGGCCAGGTGGCCATGGTGGCGTCACAGCACCTGAGGGTCAGGTGGTCATGGTGGGGGTCACAGCACCTGTCTCATTCACCTGAGGGTCAGGTGGTCATGGTGGGGGATCACAGCACCTGACTCAGGCACCTGAGGGTCAGGTGGTCATGGTGGGGGTCACAGCACCTGCCTCAGGCACCTGAGGGTCAGGTGGTCATGGTGGGGTCATAGCACCTGCCTCTGGCACCTGAGGGTCAGGTGGTCGTGGTGGGGTCACAGCTCCTGACTCAGGCACCTGAGGGTCAGGTGGTCATGGTGGGGGTTCACAGCACCTGGCTCAGGCACCTGAGGGTCAGGTGGTCATGGTGGGGTCACAGCATCTGCCTCAGGCACCTGAGGGTCAGGTGGTCATGGTGGGGGTTCACAGCACCTGACTCAGGCACCTGAGGGTCAGGTGGTCATGGTGGGGTCACAGCACCTGACTCAGGCACCTGAGGGTCAGGTGGTCATGGTGGGGTCACGGCACCTGCCTCAGGCACCTGAGGGTCAGGTGGTCGTGGTGGGGTCACAGCACCTTCCTCAGGCACCTGAGGGTCAGGTGGTCGTGGTGGGGTCACAGCATCTACCTCAGGCACCTGAGGGTCAGGTGGTCGTGGTGGGGTCACAGCACCTTCCTCAGGCACCTGAGGGTCAGGTGGTCGTGGTGGGGTCACAGCACCTTCCTCAGGCACCTGAGGGTCAGGTGGTCGTGGTGGGGTCACAGCATCTACCTCAGGCACCTGAGGGTCAGGTGGTCGTGGTGGGGTCACAGCATCTACCTCAGGCACCTGAGGGTCGGGTGGTCGTGGTGGGGTCACAGCACCTTCCTCAGGCACCTGAGGGTCAGGTGGTCGTGGTGGGGTCACAGCATCTACCTCAGGCACCTGAGGGTCAGGTGGTCATGGTGGGGGTCACAGCACCTGAGGGTCAGGTGGTCAGGTTGGGGGTCACAGCACCTGACTCGAGCACCTGAGAGTCAGGTGGTCATGGTGGGGGTCACAGCACCTGAGGGTCAGGTGGTCATGGTGGGGGTCACAGCACCTGACTCAGGCACCTGAGGGTCAGGTGGTCATGGTGGGGGTAACAGCATCTGAAACAGGCACCTGAGGGTCAGGTGGTCATGGTGGGGGTCACAGCACCTGCCTCAGGCACCTGAGGGTCAGGTGGTCATGGTGGGGGTCACAGCACCTGACTTAGGCACCTGAGGGTCAGGTGGTCATGGTGGGGGTCACAGCACCTGCCTCAGGCACCTGAGGGTCAGGTGGTCATGGTGGGGTCACAGCACCTGCCTCTGGCACCTGAGGGTCAGGTGGTTGTGGTGGGGTCACAGCTCCTGACTCAGGCACCTGAGGGTCAGGTGGTCATGGTGGGGGTTCACAGCACCTGGCTCAGGCACCTGAGGGTCAGGTGGTCATGGTGGGGTCACAGCATCTGCCTCAGGCACCTGAGGGTCAGGTGGTCATGGTGGGGGTTCACAGCACCTGACTCAGGCACCTGAGGGTCAGGTGGTCATGGTGGGGTCACAGCACCTGACTCAGGCACCTGAGGGTCAGGTGGTCATGGTGGGGTCACGGCACCTGCCTCAGGTACCTGAGGGTCAGGTGGTCGTGGTGGGGTCACAGCACCTTCCTCAGGCACCTGAGGGTCAGGTGGTCGTGGTGGGGTCACAGCATCTACCTCAGGCACCTGAGGGTCAGGTGGTCGTGGTGGGGCCACAGCATCTACCTCAGGCACCTGAGGGTCAGGTGGTCGTGGTGGGGTCACAGCACCTTCCTCAGGCACCTGAGGGTCAGGTGGTCGTGGTGGGGTCACAGCATCTACCTCAGGCACCTGAGGGACAGGTGGTCGTGGTGGGGTCACAGCATCTACCTCAGGCACCTGAGGGTCAGGTGGTCGTGGTGGGGTCACAGCACCTTCCTCAGGCACCTGAGG
>NC_091295.1:70421035-70433535 GCF_038502225.1 Cherax quadricarinatus | reverse complement strand
TTTTTTCAAGGGTTCTAAAGGAATGCAAAATGGAAGTCTGTGAACCATTAACTAATATTTTTAATTTATCTCTTCAAACAGGTGTAGTGTCTGATATGTGGAAGATGGCTAATGTAATTCCTATTTTTAAAACAGGGGACAAGTCGTTACCGTCAAATTACCGCCCAATAAGCCTGACCTCAATTGTAGGCAAATTACTAGAGTCAATTATAGCTCAAATTATAAGAAGCCATCTCGATAAGCATAGCTTGATTAATGATACTCAGCATGGATTCACAAGAGGCCGCTCTTGTCTAACTAATTTATTAACTTTTTTCAGTAAAGCTTTTGAGGCTGTTGACCACGATAAAGAATTTGATATTATTTACTTAGATTTTAGTAAGGCATTTGATAGAGTTCCGCACCAAAGACTGTTGAAGAAAGTAGCAGCTCATGGCATTGGGGGAAGAGTGCTCTCGTGGATCGAATCATGGCTCACAGACAGGAAGCAGAGAGTGTCCATAAATGGGGTTAAATCCGAGTGGGGATCAGTAACAAGTGGCGTTCCACAGGGATCAGTCTTGGGCCCGTTGTTGTTTATAATATATATCAATGATCTTGATGAAGGAATTACTAGTGATATGAGCAAATTCGCCGATGACACGAAGATAGGTAGGATAATTGATTCAAACGTAGATGTTAGGGAACTTCAGGAGGATTTAGACAAACTCTACTCTTGGTCAGAAAAGTGGCAGATGCAGTTCAATGTAGATAAATGCAAGGTTCTGAAGCTCGGAAGTGTCCATAACCCTAGCACTTATAAGTTAAATAATGTAGAACTTAGCCATACAGATTGCGAAAAGGACTTGGGGGTTATGGTAAGCAGCAACCTTAAACCAAGACAGCAATGCCTAAGCGTACGTAATAAGGCAAATAGATTACTGGGATTTATATCAAGAAGTGTAAGCAACAGAAGTCCAGAGGTCATACTGCAGCTTTATACATCATTAGTAAGGCCTCACCTAGATTATGCAGCTCAATTCTGGTCTCCATATTACAGAATGGACATAAATTCGTTAGAAAACATTCAGCGTAGGATGACTAAATTAATACATAGCATTAGAAATCTTCCTTATGAAGAAAGATTGAAGACTCTTAAGTTACATTCACTTGTTAGACGAAGAATGAGGGGAGACCTGATCGAAGTGTATAAGTGGAAAATAGGTATTAATAGGGGGGATATTAACAAGGTCTTGAGGATATCTCTCCAAGAGAGAACCCGCAGTAATGGATTTAAATTAGATAAGTTTAGATTTAGAAAGGACATAGGAAAGTATTGGTTTGGAAATAGGGTAGTTGATGAGTGGAACAGTCTACCTAGTTGGGTTATTGAGGCTAGGACTTTGGGTAGTTTCAAATTTAGGTTGGATAAGTACATGAGTGGGAGGGGTTGGATTTGAGTGGGACTTGCACATCAGAGCTTATTTCTTGGGTAGCATTGAAAATTGGGTTGGTCAAATGTTTGTGGGATGAATTGTAAAGGACCTGCCTAGTATGGGCCAACAGGCCTGCTGCAGTGTTCCTCTTTTCTTATGTTCTTATGTTATGTGTGTGTGTGTGTGTGTGTGTGTGTGTGTGTGTGTGTGTGTGTGTGTGTGTGTGTGTGTGTGTGTGTGTGTGTGTGTGTGTGTGTGTGTGTTTATTGTTGTGTGTGTGTGTGTGTGTGTGTGTGTGTGTGTGTGTGTGTGTGTGTGTGTGTGTGTGTGTGTGTGTGTGTACTCACCTAGTTGTTCTCACCTAGTTGAGGTTGCAGGGGTCGAGTCCGAGCTCCTGGCCCCGCCTCTTCACTGGTCGCTACTAGGTCACTCTCCCTGAACCATGAGCTTTATCGTACCTCTGCTTAAAGCTATGTATATATCCTGCCTCCACTACATCGCTTCCCAAACTATTCCACTTCCTGACTACTCTGTGGCTGAAGAAATACTTCCTAACATCCCTGTGATTCATCTGTGTCTTCAACTTCCAACTGTGTCCCCTTGTTGCTGTGTCCCATCTCTGGAACATCCTGTCTTTGTCCACCTTGTCAATTCCAGCAGTATTTTGTATGTCGTTATCATGTCATGTGTGTGTGTGTGTGAATGTGTGTACTCATTTGTACTCACCTTGAATCACAGCTCGTGGCCCCGCCTCTTCGCTGGTCGTTAATATGTCCACTCTCTCCCTGCTCCATGAGCTTTATCGTATAAGAACATAAGAACATAAGAATGTAGGAACGCTGCAGAAGGCCTACTGGCCCATACGAGGCAGGTCCTTATCAAAACGACATCTACCTAAAGCTACTCAAGAAATAACTCCCGTACCCCTTGACACCAATCAAACCCAGCCCCTCCCACTCATATATTTGTCCAGTCTCTTCTTAAAGCTACCCAAGGTCCTAACCTCTATCACCCCACTAGGAAGACTGTTCCACGCATCTACAACTCTGTTAGAAAACCAGTACTTACCTATGTCCTTTCTAAATCTAAATTTATCCAACTTAAATCCATTATTCCTGGTTCTTACCTGGTTCGACACCCTCAGTACTTTATTAATGTCTCCCTTGTTTATGCCCGTCATCCACTTATACACTTCAATGATATCTCCCCTCATTCTACGCCTCTCCAGAGAGTGGAGATTTAAGGCTTTAAGTCTATCTTCATACGGGAGGTTCCTTACACAGTAAATCATTTTAGTCATTCTTCTCTGTATGTTCTCTAACGAGTCTATGTCCATCCTGTAGTAAGGGGACCAAAACTGAGCAGCATAATCTAAATGAGGCCTCACTAGTGATGTATAGAGCTGTAAAATAACTTTTGGACTTCTGTTACTTATACTTCTTGAGATAAATCCAAGTAATCTGTTGGCCTTGTTGCGCACACTGAGGCACTGCTGTCTTGGCTTTAGATTTCTGCTTACCATGACTCCCAAGTCTTTTTCACATTCTGTATGACCAAGCTCTACTTCACCTAGATTATAGCTTCGAGGGTTATTTTCATTACCAAGGGCAAGTACCTTACACTTATCCACATTAAACTTCATCTGCCATTTCTCAGACCAAGACATTAATTTGTTCAAATCGTCCTGGAGTTCATTGATATCCTCCTCAGAGTGAATTATACGGCCTATCTTTGTATCATCAGCAAACTTACTCATGTCACTAGTAATCCCTTCATCAAGGTCATTAATGTAAATTATGAACAAGAGAGGGCCTAAAACTGATCCTTGTGGAACGCCACTAGTGACTAATCCCCATTCAGATTTCACTCCTTTAATGGTAACTCTCTGCTTTCTATTGGTAAGCCATGCCTCAATCCATGCTAGAACTTTACCTCCTATACCATGAGCTGCCACTTTTCTTAAGAGTCTCTTGTGAGGTACTCTGTCGAAGGCTTTACTAAAATCCAAATAAACAATATCATATTCCTTATCACTGTCAACTGCCTCAAATGTTCTATTGAAGAACGTCAGTAAGTTTGTCAGGCAGGAACGACCTCTCGTGAATCCATGCTGAGATTCATTTATCAAGTTATGCTCTTCAAGGTGACTTCTGATAATGTCAGCTATAATTGATTCTAATAACTTGCCCACTATAGATGTCAGGCTTATTGGACGGTAATTTGAAGGAGTGGACTTATCCCCTGATTTGAATATAGGAACCACATTAGCCATCTTCCACATCTCTGGCACAACACTGGTAAGGATGGACGCATTGAATACACTCGTTAATGGCTGACTAAGCTCCATCTTGCATTCCTTAAGTACCCTTGAAAACAACTCATCGGGTCCCGGGGACTTATTTTGTTTCAGTTTGTCTATCTGTTTAATAACCATGTCCCTCGTGACAGTAATATTAGTTAACTTAAATTCATCAGGAACTAAATAATTGTTAATTACTGGAATCTCATTTACATCTTCCTGTGTAAAAACTGACAAAAAATAGTCATTAAATAAGGAACACATTTCCAGTTCATTATCCGTCAGCTGTCCATTCCCAGATTTCAGAGGTCCTACTTTTTCCTTCACCTTCGTCCTATACACTTGAAAGAACCCCTTTGGATTAGTCTTTGATTCATTAGCAACTCTAATTTCATAGTCACGTTTAGCCTTTCTAATCGCCTTTTTTACTTCTCTTTTAAGCTGAACATATTGGTCAGTAAGGTTAACCTCTCCTCTTCTGATGCGCCTATAAATTCCCCTTTTCTCCCCTAATAGATGCTTTAGCCTCCTGTTAACCCATTTGGGATCGTTATTATTAGACCTAATTTCTCTCTGGGGAATGTATATACTCTGGGCACTGTGTACATTATTAAGAAAACAATCATAAAAGCAGATCCCTTCATATTCATAAGTATGATTATCGTCAATAAAATCATTAGCTAGATAACCCCAATCAAGATTAGACAGATGTTCCCTAAGTCCATTATAATCGGCAGAACGAAAATCGGGGATTTTTACTGTATTATCATTATTCTTGCATTCCCAATTAATGCTAAAGGTGATGGATTTGTGATCACTTGCGCCAAGCTCTTCAGTGATCTCCAGATTATTCACGAGTGTTTCCTTATTTGACAAGACTAGGTCTAGCAAATTATTACCCCTGGTAGGTTCAGTTACACTCTGTTTCAGAAAACAGTCCTGAACTGTTTCCATGAAGTCACTGGACTCTAGATTACCTGTCAAAGAATTCCAGTCAATTTGGCTAAAGTTAAAGTCCCCTACTATGACTACGTTACTGTGTCCAGAAGCCCTAACAATTTCGTCCCAAAGAAGTCTCCCTCTATCGTGATCCAAGCCTGGAGGTCGGTATATTACACCTAGAATTAGCTTTTCTTGACCCTCCACGAACTCTACCCAAACAGACTCTGTTACTGCTCCATCTATTTTTATACCTGTTTTTATGCAACAATTAATATTTTCTCGAACATACAATGCAACTCCTCCCCCCTTCCCACCACATCTATCCACATTGAACAACTTAAATCCCTGAATATTACACTCAGCAGTCATATCCCGACTCTTTAAATCATACCACGTTTCAGTTAATGCAATGATATCAAAGTTCCCAGCACATGCTACCAAACGTAGTTCATTAATTTTATTTCTTGCACTTCGACTGTTAGCATAAAATACCATCATATGTTTTTTCTTCTGCACATTTTTCCTATTCATCTTTGTTTTTACACAATTTCTGAAATTATCATTACCCAGAGTTACTCCATGACAGTTACTATTAAGATTCTTAATATCAGAGCATAAGTCAATATATCCATACTCATTATTAATCATTTCTAAACCCATACCTCTAACTAATCCTAGTTTAAAGTCCTAACAACCCCCTCAACTGAGTTAGCAAGAAAACCCACACCTGCCCTGGATAAGTGAACCCCATCCCTGGCATACATGTCATTTCGGCCATAGAAGTTGTCCCAGTTGTCAATGAATGGTACTGCATTATCCTTACAGTGTTTATCCAGCCAACAATTAATACCAATTGCTCTGGACAACCATTCATTACCAACACCTCTTCTTGGCAAAATGCCACATATAACAGGGCGCCCCCCCTTTTTCCTAATCATGTCTATAGCTGTCCTGAACTTTCTAACTAAATCCTCACTTCTACGCTTGCCTACATCATTGCCTCCAGCACTGAGGCAAATAATAGGATTGATCCCATTATCGTTCATGATGTTGTCAAGCCGGCTAACAATGTCCTCCATCCCAGCCCCAGGAAAGCATACCCTTTGTCTCCTACTCCTGTCCTTCAAGCAGAATGCCCTATCCATGTATCTAACCTGGCTATCCCCAACAACAACAATATTCTTACCTTCGTTGTTGTCGTTCGTCGTGACGATCCCAGTAGTAGACTCACATTCGTCGGGTAGCACCGAGAATGCGTTGGAGGTTTCCACGGGAGTTTCCACAGCAGTCTCTTTCTTCTTCATCGTTTCTAGCTTTCCATTCGTCTTCTTGATCGTCAACTTCGTCGTCCCCTGCTGTCCAGCCACTGACCACGATCCCTTCTTGACCTGAGGACTCGAAACAGGAGGACTACTACGAATCCTCTTGTTTTCCTCGGTCAATCGCCGTATCTCCATCTTCGCTGCCCTCAATTCTTCCTTAAGTTGCTGGTAAAGTTGCTCGATGGAGGGCATCTTGGTTCAGTCCACGGGAGCAAACAAGACACTTCTTCACAGAGTCATCTCTTCTTAAAGCTGTGTATGGATCCTGCCTCCACTACATCACTCTCCAGATTGTACCACTTCCTGACAACTATGAAGAAATACTTCCTAACATCCCTGTGACTCATCTGTGTCATCAGCTTCCACTTGTGACACCTTGTTGCTGTGCCCCATCTCTGCAACATTCTGTCCCTATCCACCTTGTCAATTTCTCTTAGTATTTTATATGTCCTACCCTCCCTGCCTGCCCCTCCAGTGTCGTCAGGTTGAGTTCCCTTAACCTCTCCTCGTAGGACATGCCTTTTAGCCTGAGACTAGTCTTGTTCCAAACCTTTGCACTTTCTCTAAGTTCTTGACGTGCTTGACCAGGTGTGGGTTCATGGTTTGTACATTTGCTGGGATTGATTTCACACAGCCAGTTTTTTTTAATGTTGTTGAGGCGTCTTCTTGGTGTTGGGAGTTCTGCCTTCTCTCTCTCTCTCTCTCTCTCTCTCTCTCTCTCTCTCTCTCTCTCTCTCTCTCTCTCTCTCTCTCTCTCTCTCTCACTCTTCATTCCCTCCCCTACCTCTCCCCTCCCTCTGCTCTTCTTTCTGTTCCCTTCATTTCTTCCCATATCTTCTTCTTTCGTCTCTTCTTTCTACCCTTGTTCTTTAGTCTTTCCTCTTCTCTCCTTCCCTTATTCTCTCATCTTCTCTCCTCTTTCCCTCTTTCATCCCCTCTTCTTTTCTTCTCCTCCCACTTCAGAGTATCTACCCCCTCTCCCCCCTCCGCTTCATCCCTCTACACACACTTTTCATCCTCCGTAAGCTCCTCTTAATTCCCTTCCTTCCTTCCTCCCTCCCTCCTCCTCTTCTTCCTCATGCCTATCTTTCCTTCGTCCTTCTGCCTCTTCTTCCTCCTCCTGCCTTTCTGCTGCTGCCTCTCCTGCTACTGCTGCTGTTGCTGTTGTCTCTCCTCCTCCTCCTGCTACTGCCTCTCCTGCTACTGCCTCTCCTGCTACTGCCTCTCCTGCTACTGCTGCTGCCTCTCCTGCTACTGCTGCTGCCTCTCCTGCTACTGCTGCTGCCTCTCCTGCTACTGCTGCTGCCTCTCCTGCTACTGCTGCTGCCTCTCCTGCTACTGCTGCTGCCTCCCCTGCTACTGCTGCTGCCTCTCCTGCTGCTACTTCATATATCACTCTCAGTCTGGTCCTGGTCGTCAGTGTCACCGTAACACGGAGAAGTTGTCTCTCTCCTGGCTACCATGGATCCTACTAGTTGTTTCTCTCTCTCTCTCGTCTCCCCATTACCTATCTTCCTCTAAGCTCTCCCGTTGTCTGCCACTCTGCTCAGCAATTCCTCAATTTATTAGTTTCAGGCAACATTGTCTTAGTAGTTTTGGCTAACACTCTCTTAGTTTTAAGAACATAAGAACATAAGAAAGAAGGAACACTGCAACAGGCCTACTTACCCATGCGGAGCAGGTCCATGTTCCCCCCCCCGGATTAGCCCAATGACCCACCCAGTCTGGTCACCTCCACTCGAGGAAGGAGCACGACGCCAGACCCAGCAGCACAAGCTCGTCAGGTCCAACTCACACCCACCCACACCCACTCATGTATTTATCTAACCTATTTTTAAAACTACACAACGTTTTAGCCTGAATAACTGTACTCGGGAGTTTGTTCCACTCATCCACAACTCTATTACCAAACCAGTACTTTCCTATATCCTTCCTGAATCTGAATTTTTCCAACTTGAAAACATTGCTGTGAGTCCTGTCTTGGCTGGAAATTTTCAGCACGCTATTTACATCCCCTTTATTAATTCCTGTTTTCCATTTATACACCTCGATCATATCCCCCCTAATTCTACGCCTTTCGAGAGAGTGCAGATTCAGGGCCCTTAGTCTATCCTCATATGGAAGATTTCTGATACATGGGATCATCTTTGTCATCCTCCTCTGTACGTTTTCCAGAGCATTTATATCCATTCTGTAATACGGTGACCAGAACTGAGCAGCATAGTCTAAATGAGGCCTAACCAAGGATATATAGAGTTGAAGAACAACCTGAGGACTTCTATTATTTATACTTCTAGATATGAAGCCAAGAATTCTGTTAGCTTTATTGCGAACACTAATGCACTGTTGTCTTGGTTTTAGATTACTGCTAACCAGAACTTCTAAATCCTTTTCACAATCAGTAGTACTAAGATCTACATTATTTAGTTTATATGTGGCATGGTTATTTAACTGTCCAACATTTAGAACTTTGCATTTGTCAATATTAAACTGCATCTGCCACTTCTCATACCATTACATCACTCTATTCAAATCATCCTGGAGTGCTCTAGTGTTCTCATTAGAATGAATTGGACGGCCTATTATGGTGTCATCAGCAAATTTGCTTATGTCGCTATTTATTCCCTCATCTATGTCGTTTATGTAAATTGTGAACAACAACGGGCCCAACACTGACCCCTGAGGAACACCGCTTGTGACGTGCCCCCATTCTGATTTCTCACCATTTATGCAAATTCTCTGCTGCCTATTTGTCAGTCATGCCTCTACCCAGGAAAAATTTCTATTCCGTGTGCCTTAAGTTTCCTCAATAGCCTCTGATGTGGAACTCTATCGAAAGCCTTACTGAAGTCCATATATGCTCTTAGTTTCAGATAACACTGTCTTAGTTTCAAATAGCACTGTCTTAGTTTCAGACAACACTGTCTTAGTTTCAGATAACACTGTCTTAGTTTCAGATAACACTGTCTTAGTTTCAGATAGCACTGTCTTAGTTTCAGATAACACTGTCTTAGTTTCAAATAGCACTGTCTTAGTTTCAGACAACACTGTCTTAGTTTCAGATAACACTGTCTTAGTTTCAGATAACACTGTCTTAATTTCAGATAGCACTGTCTTAGTTTCAGATAACACTGTCTTAGTTTCAGATAACACTGTCTTGGTTTCAGATAACACTGTCTTAGTTTCAGATAACATTGTCTTAGTTTCAGATAACACTGTCTTAGTTTCAAATAGCACTGTCTTAGTTTCAGATAACACTGTCTTGGTTTCAGATAACACTGTCTTAGTTTCAGATAACATTGTCTTAGTTTCAGACAACACTGCCTTAGTTTCAGATAACATTGTCTTAGTTTCAGACAACACTGCCTTAGTTTCAGATAACATTGTCTTAGTTTCAGACAACACTGCCTTAGTTTCAGATAACATTGTCTTAGTTTCAGACAACACTGTCTTAGTTTCAGATAACACTGTCTTAGTGTCAGATAACACTGTCTTAGTGTCAGACAACACTGTCTTAGTTTCAGATAACACTGTCTTAGTGTCAGATAACACTGTCTTAGTGTCAGATAACATTGTCTTAGTGTCAGATAACACTGTCTTAGTTTCAGATAACACTGTCTTAGTGTCAGATAACACTGTCTTAGTGTCAGATAACACTGTCTTAGTGTCAGATAACACTGTCGTAGTGTCAGATAACACTGTCTTAGTGTCAGATAACATTGTCTTAGTGTCAGACAACATTGTCTTTGTGTCAGACAACATTGTCTTAGTGTCAGATAACATTGTCTTAGTGTCAGATAACATTGTCTTAGTGTCAGATAACACTGTCTTAGTGTCAGATAACATTGTCTTAGTGTCAGATAACACTGCCTTAGTTTCAGACAACACTGCCTTAGTTTCAGATAACACTGTCTTAGTTTCAAATAGCACTGTCTTAGTTTCAGATAACACTGTCTTGGTTTCAGATAACACTGTCTTAGTTTCAGATAACATTGTCTTAGTTTCAGACAACACTGCCTTAGTTTCAGATAACATTGTCTTAGTTTCAGACAACACTGCCTTAGTTTCAGATAACATTGTCTTAGTTTCAGACAACACTGCCTTAGTTTCAGATAACACTGTCTTAGTTTCAAATAGCACTGTCTTAGTTTCAGATAACACTGTCTTGGTTTCAGATAACACTGTCTTAGTTTCAGATAACATTGTCTTACTGTCAGATAACACTGTCTTAGTTTCAGACAACACTGTCTTAGGGTCAGATAACACTGTCTTAGTTTCAGACAACACTGCCTTAGTTTCAGATAACACTGTCTTAGTTTCAGATAACACTGTCTTAGTTTCAGACAACACTGCCTTAGTTTCAGATAACACTGTCTTAGTTTCAAATAGCACTGTCTTAGTTTCAGATAACACTGTCTTAGTTTCAGATAACACTGTCTTGGTTTCAGATAACACTGTCTTAGTTTCAGATAACATTGTCTTAGTTTCAGACAACACTGCCTTAGTTTCAGATAACATTGTCTTAGTTTCAGACAACACTGCCTTAGTTTCAGATAACATTGTCTTAGTTTCAGACAACACTGCCTTAGTTTCAGATAACATTGTCTTAGTTTCAGACAACACTGTCTTAGTTTCAGATAACACTGTCTTAGTGTCAGATAACACTGTCTTAGTGTCAGACAACACTGTCTTAGTTTCAGATAACACTGTCTTAGTGTCAGATAACACTGTCTTAGTGTCAGATAACATTGTCTTAGTGTCAGATAACACTGTCTTAGTTTCATATAACACTGTCTTAGTGTCAGATAACACTGTCTTAGTGTCAGATAACACTGTCTTAGTGTCAGATAACACTGTCGTAGTGTCAGATAACACTGTCTTAGTGTCAGATAACATTGTCTTAGTGTCAGACAACATTGTCTTAGTGTCAGACAACATTGTCTTAGTGTCAGATAACATTGTCTTAGTGTCAGATAACATTGTCTTAGTGTCAGATAACACTGTCTTAGTGTCAGACAACATTGTCTTAGTGTCAGATAACACTGCCTTAGTTTCAGATAACACTGTCTTAGTGTCAGATAACACTGTCTTAGTGTCAGATAACACTGTCTTAGTGTCAGATAACACTGTCTTAGTGTCAGATAACACTGTCTTAGTGTCAGATAACACTGTCTTAGTGTCAGATAACATTGTCTTAGTGTCAGATAACATTGTCTTAGTGTCAGATAACACTGTCTTAGTGTCAGATAACACTGTCTTAGTGTCAGATAACACTGTCTTAGTGTCAGATAACACTGTCTTAGTGTCAGATAACACTGTCTTAGTGTCAGATAACACTGTCTTAGTGTCAGATAACATTGTCTTAGTGTCAGATAACATTGTCTTAGTGTCAGACAACACTGCCTTAGTTTCAGATAACACTGTCTTAGTTTCAGATAACACTGCCTTAGTTTCAGATAACACTGTCTTAGTTTCAAATAGCACTGTCTTAGTTTCAGATAACACTGTCTTGGTTTCAGATAACACTGTCTTAGTTTCAGATAACATTGTCTTACTGTCAGATAACACTGTCTTAGTTTCAGACAACACTGTCTTAGGGTCAGATAACACTGTCTTAGTTTCAGACAACACTGCCTTAGTTTCACATAACACTGTCTTAGTTTCAGACAACACTGCCTTAGTTTCAGATAACACTGTCTTAGTTTCAAATAGCACTGTCTTAGTTTCAGATAACACTGTCTTAGTTTCAGATAACACTGTCTTGGTTTCAGATAACACTGTCTTAGTTTCAGATAACATTGTCTTAGTTTCAGACAACACTGCCTTAGTTTCAGATAACATTGTCTTAGTTTCAGACAACACTGCCTTAGTTTCAGATAACATTGTCTTAGTTTCAGACAACACTGCCTTAGTTTCAGATAACATTGTCTTAGTTTCAGACAACACTGTCTTAGTTTCAGATAACACTGTCTTAGTGTCAGATAACACTGTCTTAGTGTCAGACAACACTGTCTTAGTTTCAGATAACACTGTCTTAGTGTCAGATAACACTGTCTTAGTGTCAGATAACATTGTCTTAGTGTCAGATAACACTGTCTTAGTTTCAGATAACACTGTCTTAGTGTCAGATAACACTGTCTTAGTGTCAGATAACACTGTCTTAGTGTCAGATAACACTGTCGTAGTGTCAGATAACACTGTCTTAGTTTCAGATAACACTGTCTTAGTGTCAGATAACACTGTCTTAGTTTCAGATAACACTGTCTTAGTTTCAGATAACACTGTCTTAGTGTCAGATAACATTGTCTTAGTGTCAGATTACATTGTCTTACTGTCAGATAACACTGTCTTAGTTTCAGACAACACTGTCTTAGGGTCAGATAACACTGTCTTAGTTTCAGACAACACTGTCTTAGTGTCAGATAACACTGTCTTAGTGTCAGATAACATTGTCTTAGTGTCAGATAACATTGTCTTAGTGTCAGATAACACTGTCTTAGTTTCAGATAACACTGTCTTAGT
>NC_091295.1:70408535-70416035 GCF_038502225.1 Cherax quadricarinatus | reverse complement strand
GGTGGTAGTAGTGGTGGTGGTAGTAGGGGTGGTGGTAGTACTGGTGGTGGTAGTAGTGTTCAGTAGTGTAGGCAGCACGTGTGTATCTTAACAGTGGCTACTAGTATAGGGGTTAAAGAGGCTGTAAGCTGTGAACTAGGAACCAAGAAGAGTCGTCAGCTGGCCGTCAGGAGTCAAGTATTAAGTTTGAAGGGCAGCTTGAGTAGGCTTGAGGTGTTGTGGGTGGGTGTCGAGTACACGGACTCAGGTGTTGATGTATGGTCTGGCACGCTGCCACTAGTACTAACTGACAACACTGAATGGTACAGTGCTTTCAACCACCTCGCATGTCACCCTGGTATGGTGTCCCGTCGCCTGGTAGGCAACGCTCTCGCCTCACATTCTCAGTGTCTGTGGTTCGATTTCCGGCCGGGTAGAAACATTGGGCGTGTTTCCTTTCATCTAGCAAGGAAGTAGGCACCTGGGTTAGTGGACTGATGTGGGTGGCATCCTGTGGGACAAGATTGAAGGACCACAGTGGAAATAAGACAGACAGTCCTCAATGACGCACTTACTTTCTTGGGTTATTCTGAGTGGCTAACCCTCCGAGGTTAAAAATCTTAGCAATATCGTATCTTATCTGTATCCTGCTAGTAATGTAAGACACTGCCACCAATGCTACACACACTGCTACTTGGACGACGGTTAAGTAAGTTTATTTAGGCACAGATTCACATAAGTACACTTATACATAGTGTGAATATTCTATGGTAACCCCAAAACAGTCAGACGAAGTGACTCGTTTCCATTAAGGTCCTTGACACCAGTACAACATTGCTACTGAGAGAGAGAGAGTGTATGGTGGAAGTGTCAACCTTCATTTAGTACGTTGTGATGGGTGGGAGGTGTGGGTAGTGTGTAGGAGTCTGGATAATAGATAGGATGGAGGGGGGGATGTGAGCACTGTGTGGGGAGCTAGTGATCAACCTCTCAAACCTTGCTAGTACTAAGCGTTACAAAAAACAACGTATGTAGCAGTTCCAGGCACTTAACAATCACACTTGCGATATCCCGGCCGCGTTTTCTAATACCATGTGATTCTTGTGACGTTGTTGACAACTTGCCCTACTTCGTGAAGTTGTTGACAACGTACGTTACTTTGTGACGTTGTTGACAGTGTACGTTACTTTGTGACGTTGTTGACAGTGTACGTTACTTTGTGACGTTGTTGACAACGTACATTACTTCGTGAAGTTGTTGACAACGTACGTTACTTTGTGACGTTGACAGTGTACGTTACTTTGTGACGTTGTTGACAGTGTACGTTACTTTGTGACGTTGTTGACAATGTACGTTACTTTGTGACGTCGTTGACAGTGTACGTTACATTGTGACGTTGTTGACAGTGTACGTTACTTTGTGACGTTGACAGTGTACGTTACTTTGTGACGTTGTTGACAGTGTACGTTACTTTGTGACGTTGTTGACTGTACGTTACTTTGTGACGTTGTTGACAGTGTACGTTACTTTGTGACGTTGTTGACAGCGTACGTTACTTTGTGACGTTGTTGACAGCGTACGTTACTTTGTGACGTTGTTGACAGCGTACGTTACTTTGTGACGTTGTTGACAGTGTACGTTACTTTGTGACGTTGTTGCCAGTGTACGTTACTTTGTGACGTTGTTGACAGCGTACGTTACTTTGTGACGTTGTTGACAGCGTACGTTACTTTGTGGCGTTGTTGACAGTGTACGTTACTTTGTGACGTTGTTGACAGTGTACGTTACTTTGTGACGTTGTTGACAGCGTACGTTACTTTGTGACGTTGTTGACAGCGTACGTTACTTTGTGACGTTGACAGTGTACGTTACTTTGTGACGTTGTTGACAGTGTACGTTACTTTGTGACGTTGTTGACAGCGTACGTTACTTTGTGACGTTGTTGATAGCGTACGTTACTTTGTGACGTTGTTGACAGTGTACGTTACTTTGTGACGTTGTTGCCAGTGTACGTTACTTTGTGACGTTGTTGACAGTGTACGTTACTTTGTGACGTTGTTGACAGTGTACGTTACTTTGTGACGTTGTTGACAGTGTACGTTACTTTGTGACGTTGTTGACAGCGTACGTTACTTTGTGACGTTGTTGACAGTGTATGTTACTTTGTGACGTTGTTGACAATGTACGTTACTTTGTGACGTTGTTGACAGTGTACGTTACTTTGCGACGTTGTTGACAGTGTACTTTACTTTGTGACGTTGTTGACAGTGTACGTTACTTTGTGACGTTGTTGACAGTGTTCGTTACTTTGTGACGTTGTTGACAGCGTACGTTACTTTGTGACGTTGTTGACAATGTACGTTACTCTGTGACGTTGTTGACAACGTACGTTACTTGTGACGTTGACAGTGTACGTTACTTTGTTTTAGAAAGACACGTAAGCAAACACTATAACATATTTATTAGAAAACGTTTCGGTCCTGGGACCTTGATCACTTCTAACATACAGAGGTAGAAAGACATTATATATATAGGCGGAGAGTGAGATGTGACGCACGTGACCTGAGGAATGTCATAAGAACATAAGAATGGAGGAACACTGTAGAAGGCCTACTGGCCCATGCGAGGCAGGTCCTTATCAAAACAACCTCTGCCTATGATGAGGACGGGTAGACGATGAAATCATGTGACTCCTGTGTTGTTGGGTTGGTGCTGCTTAAGTATCGTGTATGCCAATGTTTTTTGAAATTTTGTAGTTTCCAGTGTTGCGTTCTATAGTGTCAGTGACGGCGATTAGTGAGGCTTCTAGGCACCGTCGGCGTCTGAGGTCTGGTTCGGTGAGAACGAGTTGTGCCTCGTTCCAGTTCATCAAATGCCCCGTGGAGTCTCTGTGGAGGACACAGGCGTACCTTACATCATCTCTGTTAGAGGCATTTCGATGCTCATTCAGGCGGACTGCAAGATCTCTGCCTGTCTCGCCTACATATTTCTTGGGGCAGAACCCACAGGGGATAGTGTAGACGCCTGCTGTAGAAGTTAGAGGTGTGGGGCTGCGTTTCGTAGTGAGGTCTTTGATAGAGGATGTGTTTATGGTGGAAACGTTGATGTTACTCATAGCAAATGCCCGGCGAGTATTCGTGGCAACATCGCCACATGGGAGTACTATGAACTGTTTTGGGGGCTGTTCCATGGGCGGTTTGTTGAGGATAGCTTGTGCCTTGAGTCTGCAATCTCGGATGAAGAAAGATGGGAACTGAAGACGTGTAAAGGCTTGTGTTATGTAAGTGCATTCTTCTTCTAGAAAACAAGGGCTGGAGATGCGAAGAGCTCTCAAGAAGAAGCCAATGAGGACTCCTCTCTTAGTGCGGGTGTCTTGGTGTGAATAAAAGTGTATAAGATCGTCCTTGTTGGTAGGTTTTCTATACACTTTGAAGAGAAGTTTGTCACTGTCGGGAGATCTGCACAGTAGAACGTCGAGGAAAGGAAGTTTGCCATCATTTTCGAGTTCAAGTGTAAACTTTATTGATGGTTCAACTGCATTGATCTTGTTGAGAAGGGCCTGGATATTGAGACGTCTCGGATAGAAAACCAATATATCATCAACGTATCTTAGCCAGGTAACGGTGTTGGGAATGAGGGTGCTGAATTTCTCTGTCTCCAAGTTTTCCATGAAGAGGTTGGCAAGCACAGCACTGAGCGGGCTGCCCATTGCCATCCCAAAGCATTGTTTGTAACAGTTGTCCTGGTACTTGAAGAAGTTGAAATTAACACACAGTTCCACTAGATTGACGAACTCTAGAAGAGGTAAAGGGAGGTCGTGGTTTTCAGTGAGCCTCTGTCTCAGAATGTTGATTGCAGCGTCAGTAGGAACGTTGGTAAAGAGGGCTGTGACATCGAAGGAAGCCATGCTTTTGTTTTTGACATTCAGGTTGGAAATTCGGGAGAGAAGGTCACCTGAGTGTTTGAGGTGGGCTTGACTGATAGTGCCCAGAAGCGCTGAAAGGTATTTGGCAAGGTGGCCGGCTAGTCTGTGTGGTGCACTCCCTATGCCCGAAGTGATAGGCCGTAGTGGGATGCCAGGTTTGTGTGTCTTAGGAAGGCCATACAGGCGTGCTGGTTTCGGTTGACCTGGTACAAGTTTAAGTAGTTTTTGCCTTGTTCTGATTTTCGTAAGATGCTACGAGCCTTTTGAAGGAAAGTCTGGGTACTTAGAAGTAGCACTGATTCCGATACAGGCTGGTATGTGTTGGCATCGTTGAGAAGATTTAAGACTTTATTGTTGTAGTCGACAGTGTTGAGTAACACCACACCACCTCCTTTGTCAGCGGTTGTAATGACGATATCATCGTTGTTGGCCAAGTTCCTGAGTGCTTGGATGTATCTTCTGGGAATGACCAGTCTTGAAGGCTCAGTAGCTGCAGCAGTGATAATTCCTTGGACAAAGCCCTTTTGAAACTCGGAGTCGGTATTTATTACCAAGGTTTATACCATCTTGTCTGACACTGCAACACACTATGGACATAGCATACAGAGAATACCTTTCTCTCCTACTCAAAGCTAATAGTCTTCGGAACCGACACATTTTCCTAGAAGACTGTATTGCTGAGATGGTGGTACCACGGTCCACTCCTCGACAACTGACCACATCTAGACACCCTTTCTCTCCTGCTGTTTACGCCTACCTTAGAGAAAGCTCTGATGAACTGCGACATGCTCAGAAGGAGGCCTCATTACGTGCCGCTCAGATTCGTGCTTCACTTCCTACTCCTGACAGAAGGACTGCAGAATATATACTCAGCCAAGTTACCACTGCCAACATCCAACAGAAATTGAAGCTATCACGAAAACTACAAGACCTGTGCTCCCACAGCAAATGGAGCGAAATGGGACGACCAGAAATCATAAATAACTTATCTTCCTATACACTAACCGTCACCGAGACAGAAGCCCTCAGCCTAGGGCTCAAGTTTACTACTGGCATCAACAAGAAACATAATCTGGTGGATATGGTAACCAAGAACCAACCTTTTGGAGACTCCGAGTTTCAAAAGGGCTTTGTCCAAGGAATTATCACTGCTGCAGCTACTGAGCCTTCAAGACTGGTCATTCCCAGAAGATACATCAAAGCACTCAGGAACTTGGCCAACAACGATGATATCGTCATTACAACCGCTGACAAAGGAGGTGGTGTGGTGTTACTCAACACTGTCGACTACAACAATTAAGTCTTAAATCTTCTCAACGATGCCAACACATACCAGCCTGTATCGGAATCAGTGCTACTTCTAAGTACCCAGACTTTCCTTCAAAAGGCTCGTAGCATCTTACGAAAATCAGAACAAGGCAAAAAACTACTTAAACTTTTACCAGGTCAACCGAAACCAGCATGCCTGTATGGCCTTCCTAAGACACACAAACCTGGCATCCCACTACGGCCTATCACTTCGGGCATAGGGAGTGCACCACACAGACTAGCCGGCCACCTTGCCAAATACCTTTCAGCGCTTCTGGGCACCATCAGTCAAGCCCACCTTAAACACTCAGGTGACCTTCTCTCCCGAATTTCCAACCTGAATGTCAAAAACAAAAGCATGGCTTCCTTTGATGTCACAGCCCTCTTTACCAACGTTCCTACTGACGCTGCAATCAACATTCTGAGACAGAGGCTCACTGAAAACCACGACCTCCCTTTACCTCTTCTAGAGTTCGTCAATCTAGTGGAACTGTGTGTTAATTTCAACTTCTTCAAGTATCAGGACAACTGTTACAAACAATGCTTTGGGATGGCAATGGGCAGCCAGCTCAGTGCTGTGCTTGCCAACCTCTTCATGGAAAACTTGGAGACAGAGAAATTCAGCACCCTCATTCCCAACACCGTTACCTGGCTAAGATACGTTGATGATATATTGGTTTTCTATCCGAGACGTCTCAATATCCAGGCCCTTCTCAACAAGATCAATGCAGTTGAACCATCAATAAAGTTTACACTTGAACTCGAAAATGATGGCAAACTTCCTTTCCTCGACGTTCTACTGTGCAGATCTCCCGACAGTGACAAACTTCTCTTCAAAGTGTATAGAAAACCTACCAACAAGGACGATCTTATACACTTTTATTCACACCAAGACACCCGCACTAAGAGAGGAGTCCTCATTGGCTTCTTCTTGAGAGCTCTTCGCAACTCCAGCCCTTGTTTTCTAGAAGAAGAATGCACTTACATAACACAAGCCTATACACGTCTTCAGTTCCCATCTTTCTTCATCCGAGATTGCAGACTCAAGGCACAAGCTATCCTCAACAAACCGCCCATGGAACAGCCCCCAAAACAGTTCATAGTACTCCCATGTGGCGATGTTGCCACGAATACTCGCCGGGCATTTGCTATGAGTAACATCAACGTTTCCACCATAAACACATCCTCTATCAAAGACCTCACTACGAAACGCAGCCCCACACCTCTAACTTCTACAGCAGGCGTCTACACTATCCCCTGTGGGTTCTGCCCCAAGAAATATGTAGGCGAGACAGGCAGAGATCTTGCAGTCCGCCTGAATGAGCATCGAAATGCCTCTAACAGAGACGATGTAAGGTACGCCTGTGTCCTCCACAGAGACTCCACGGGGCATTTGATGAACTGGAACGAGGCACAACTCGTTCTCACCGAACCAGACCTCAGACGCCGACGGTGCCTAGAAGCCTCACTAATCGCCGTCACTGACACTATAGAACGCAACACTGGAAACTACAAAATTTCAAAAAACATTGGCATACATGATACTTAAGCAGCACCAACCCAACAACACAGGAGTCACATGATTTCATCGTCTACCCGTCCTCATCATAGGTAGAGGTTGTTTTGATAAGGACCTGCCTCGCATGGGCCAGTAGGCCTTCTACAGTGTTCCTCCATTCTTATGTTCTTATGACATTCCTCAGGTCACGTGCGTCACATCTCACTCTCCGCCTATATATATAATGTCTTTCTACCTCTGTATGTTAGAAGTGATCAAGGTCCCAGGACCGAAACGTTTTCTAATAAATATGTTATAGTGTTTGCTTACGTGTCTTTCTAAACCAACTTGTCGGTATTTATTACCAAGGTTTATACCACGTTACTTTGTGACGTTGTTGACAACGTACGTTACTTTGTGACGTTGTTGACAACGTACGTTACTTTGTGACGTTGTTGACAACGTACGTTACTTGTGACGTTGTTGACAACGTACGTTACTTTGTGACGTTGTTGACAACGTACGTTACTTGTGACGTTGTTGACAATGTACGTTACTTTGTGACGTTGTTGACAGTGTACGTTACTTTGTGACGTTGTTGACAGCGTACGTTACTTTGTGACGTTGTTGACAGCGTACGTTACTTTGTGACGTTGTTGACAGTGTACGTTACTTTGTGACGTTGTTGACAACGTACGTTACTTTGTGACGTTGTTGACAATGTACGTTACTCTGTGACGTTGTTGACAGTGTACGTTACTTTGTGACGTTGTTGACAACGTACGTTACT
>NC_091295.1:70361035-70403535 GCF_038502225.1 Cherax quadricarinatus | reverse complement strand
TTTTGTTGCCACATAGTCCATCATTTCTTGTACTGGTTTTCCTGTCAGTTCCCTCTCCCACTGAATGTCTTGAAAGAAGTTCCTCAAGCCTGAGTAGTTCCCCCTTTTGTAGTTTGGTTTTTCCCACCCTATTCCTGCTGCTCTCTCCACTTGGAGCTCAACTATGTAATCGAAGCACAGAACCACATGATCACTAGCTCCCAGGGGCCTTTCATACATGATATCCTCGATGTCAGAGCTACCCAAGGTGAATACAAGGTCCAGTCTTGCTGGTTCATCCTCTCCTCTCTCTCTGGTAGTGTCTCTAACATGTTGATGCATGAGGTTTTCCAGTACCACATCCATCATCTTGGCTCTCCATGTTTCGGGACCCCCATGGGGCTCCAGGTTTTCCCAGTCAATCTCCTTGTGATTGAAATCACCCATAACTAGTAACTTTGCTCCCCCCATGTGTGCTCTCCTGGCCACCTCGGCTAGTGTGTCGACCATTGCTCTGTTGCTCTCATCGTATTCTTCTCTTGGCCTCCTGCAGTTCTGTGGTGGGTTGTACATTACTGCAATTATCACCTTATGTCCCTCAGACTGGATTGTTCCTACTAAGTAGTCCCTTTTGCCCGTGCCATCCATTCCTTCCATTTTCTCAAACCCCCACTGGTTTCTAATGAGCAGTGCAACTCCTCCTCCCCCTCTCCTCCCTCTGTCTTTCCTGAGGATTTGATATCCGGATGGAAAGATTGAATCTGTTATTATTCTGGTGAGTTTTGTTTCTGTGAGTGCTATTATGTCTGGGGATGTCTCCTTGATTCTTTCGTGCCACTCCTCATAATTATTTGTTTTTCCATCTGCATTTGTATACCACACCTTCAACTTCTTTTCTAAGATTGTGGTCTGGGAGGTGTATTGGGGTTGGGGAAGTGGGAGACCTGATAAGGAACTATGGGTGGTTGCTGTGGGGGTGGAGTTTGTAATGCAGTGGGTGGAGGCATTGGATGTGGCATTGGTGTTTTGGTTTAGAGTGTTTGGTTGCACTGGGGTTGACCTGGTTGGGAGGCTTCTATAGGAAGTTGTGAGGGAGGCTGTATTTGATCTTCCTGTGTCTGGGATCTCCTGTCTGTCTTCTCCATCCCCTCTCTTTCCTCCTTTCGCCTTTGTACCATCTCTCTCTGTTTCTGCCTTTCTGCTTGTGTTCTGTCGTGGTCGAGATACACCTTCCTGTATGCCGGCATGTCCCTTAATCGTGCTTTCTCCTGCAGGATCCTGTTCCGAGTCGATTCTGCCTTGAAGGTCACTCTCACTGGCCGGGTTCTTTTTTTTTACAAACCCCCCTATTCTCCGAAAATTTTCCAGCTGGGTCATGTCGTCTTCTCCTATTGCTTTCATGATGCTTTCAATTGCTTTTTCCCCCCTTGTTTTCTTGCTACATATGTTTCCCCTTCAACTTCCTGGAGCCCATACACAAAGACTGACCTCACCCTTTCATTCTCCCACTGCATATCCCTGCGTATCCCCTCATTCAATTTGATTTCCTCCATTGCAGCTTTCCTTTCTTCAGTTTCACTAGCTAATGTGCTTGGGCTCAGTGGCCTGTCATTTTCCCTTCTCGGCTTTCCCTGGGCTCTGCTGTAGTCTGTTAGGGCCTCCACATATAGCTTAGCTCTTTCATTTACTACAGTCTCCACTGATTGAGCTTCTACATGCAGTTTTGCTCCTTCTTTCCCTACAGTCCCCTTATTTGTGGCTGAGGTAGCAGTCTCTTGTCAATCCCAAAATGTTCTTTAGTTCTTAAGGCTGTTTCAGATTTTTCAGTTCCTCTTCTAAACTCTGTATCCTGGCCTCTGCTGCTTTGACTTGCACCTCCCACTTCCTGCTTTCCATGTCTATCCTCTCTTCCATTCTCATGCTAAGTTCTTCTAGTTTCTTTTCCCATTCATGTTCCCTTTTTGTGAGCTCTGCTGCCCAATCTTCCTTTGCAGTTTCCTCCTCCTGTCCCTTGGTTTTTCTTGTTGCTCTCTGGCAACCCATTTTTGTTTTATCCTGATTGCCTCAGAGTGGGAAACCTATGTAATTCTGTATGTTAGGTTAGTATTGTGTATGTCAGAGTGTGGGGGGGGGGAGGTAGTGGAGGAACTGTGGCTATGTGGGAGAGTAGTGGGGAGGTGGAGTGGGAAGGAGGGAGAAGCAAGTGGGTGAGTGGGAGAGGGAGAGGGGGAAGGAGGGAGAGGTGGGTAGGGAGAGGGTGAAAGAGAGAGGGGAGGGATCAGGTGAAGGAGTGAGATGTCGGCGGGGGAGGGGGGAGTGTAAGTGTGAGTCTGGCAATGTGTGTGTGTGTGTGTGTGTGTGTGTGTGTGTATGTTGTGTGTGTGTGTTGTGTGTGTGTGTGTGTGTGTTATGTGTGTGTTATGTGTGTGTGTGTGTGTTGTGTGTGTGTGTACTCACCTAGTTGAGGTTGCAGGGGTCGAGTCCAAGCTCCTGGCCCCGCCTCTTCACTGGTCGCTACTAGGTCACTCTCCCTGAACCATGAGCTTTATCGTACCTCTGCTTAAAGCTATGTATGGATCCTGCCTCCACTACATCGCTTCCCAAACTATTCCACTTCCTGACTACTCTGTGGCTGAAGAAATACTTCCTAACATCCCTTTGATTCATCTGTGTCTTCAGCTTCCAACTGTGTCCCCTTGTTACTGTGTCCAATCTCTGGAACATCCTGTCTTTGTCCACCTTGTCAATTCCTCTTAGTATTTTGTAAGTCATTATCATGTCCCCACTATCTCTCCTGTCCTCCAGTGTCGTCAGGTTGATTTCCCTTAACCTCTCCTCATAGGACATACCTCTTAACTCTGGGACTAGTCTTGTTGTAAACCTTTGCACTTTCTCTAGTTTCTTTACGTGCTTGGCTAGGTGTGGGTTCCAAACTGGTGCCGCATACTCCAATATGGGCCTAACGTATGCGGTGTACAGGGTCCTGAACGATTCCTTATTAAGATGTCGGAATGCTGTTCTGAGGTTTGCTAGGCGCCCATATGCTGCAGCAGTTATTTGGTTGATGTGCGCTTCAGGAGATGTGCCTGGTGTTATACTCACCCCAAGATCTTTTTCCTTGAGTGAGGTTTGTAGTCTCTGGCCCCATCGACTGTACTCCGTCTGCGGTCTTCTTTGCCCTTCCCCAATCTTCATGACTTTGCACTTGGTGGGATTGAACTCCAGGAGCCAATTGCTGGACCAGGTCTGCAGCCTGTCCAGATCCCTTTGTAGTTCTGCCTGGTCTTTGATCGAGTGAATTCTTCTCATCAACTTCACGTCATCTGCAAACAGGGACACCTCAGAGTCTATTCCTTCCGTCATGTCGTTCACAAATACCAGAAACAGCACTGGTCCTAGGACTGACCCCTGTGGGACCCCGCTGGTCACAGGTGCCCACTCTGACACCTCGCCACGTACCATGACTCGCTGCTGTCTTCCTGACAAGTATTCCCTGATCCATTGTAGTGCCTTCCCTGTTATCCCTGCTTGGTCCTCCAGTTTTTGCACCAATCTCTTGTGTGGAACTGTGTCAAACGCCTTCTTGCAGTCCAAGAAAATGCAATCCACCCACCCCTCTCTCTCTTGTCTTACTGCTGTCACCATGTCATAGAACTCCAGTAGGTTTGTGACACAGGATTTCCCGTCCCTGAAACCATGTTGGCTGCTGTTGATGAGATCATTCCTTTCTAGGTGTTCCACCACTCTTCTCCTGATAATCTTCTCCATGATTTTGCATACTATACATGTCAGTGACACTGGTCTGTAGTTTAGTGCTTCATGTCTGTCTCCTTTTTTAAAGATTGGGACTACATCTGCTCTCTTCCATGCGTCAGGCTGTCTCCCTGTTTCGATAGATGTATTGAATATTGTTGTTAGGGGTACACATAGCGCCTCAGCTCCCTCTCTCAATTCCCATGGGGAGATGTTATCTGGCCCCATTGCCTTTGAGGTATCTAGCTCACTCAGAAGCCTCTTCACTTCTTCCTCGGTTGTGTGCACTGTGTCCAGCACATGGTGGTGTGCCCCACCTCTCCGTCTTTCTGGAGTCCCTTCTGTCTCCTCTGTGAACACTTCTTTGAATCTCTTGTTGAGTTCCTCACATACTTCACGGTCATTTCTTGTTGCCTCTCCTCCTTCCTTCCTTAGCCGGATTTCCTGGTCCTTGACTGTTGTTTTCCTCCTGATGTGGCTGTACAACAGTTTCGGGTCAGATTTGGCTTTCGCTGCTATGTCGTTTTCATATTGTCTTTGGGCCTCCCTTCTTATCTGTGCATATTCGTTTCTGGCTCTACGACTGTTCTCCTTATTCTCCTGGGTTCTTTGCCTTCTATATTTCTTCCATTCCCTAGCACACTTGTTTTTTGCCTCCCTGCACCTTTGGGTGAACCATGGGCTCATCCTGGCTTTTTCATTATTCCTGTTACCCTTGGGTACAAACCTCTCCTCAGCCTCCTTGCACATTGTTGCTACATATTCCATCATCTCATTAACTGGCTTCCCTGCCAGGTCTCTGTCCCACTGAACCCCGTTCAGGAAGTTCTTCATTCCTGTGTAGTCCCCTTTCTTGTAGTTTGGCTTCATTCGTCCTGGCCTTCCTGCTTCTCCCTCCACTTGTAGCTCTACTGTGTGTGTGTGTGTGTGTGTGTGTGTCTGTGTGTGTGTGTGTGTGTGTGTGTGTGTGTGTGTGTGTATATGTGTGTGTGTGTGTGTGTGTGTGTGTGTGTGTGTGTGTGTGTGTGTGTGTGTGTGTCTGTGTGTGTGTGTGTGTATGTGTACACACCTAGTTGACGTTGCGGGGGTCGAGTCCGAGCTCCTGGCCCCGCTACTAGGTCACTCTCCCTGAACCGTGAGCTTTATCATACCTCTGCTTAAAGCTATGTATGGATCCTGCCTCCACTACATCACTTCCCAAACTATTCCACTTACTGACTACTCTGTGGCTGAAGAAATACTTCCTAACATCCCTGTGATTCATCTGTGTCTTCAACTTCCAACTGTGTCCCCTTGTTACTGTGTCCAATCTCTGGAACATCCTGTCTTTGTCCACCTTGTCAATTCCTCTCAGTGTTTTGTATGTCGTTATCATGTCCCCCCTATCTCTCCTGTCCTCCAGTGTCGTCAGGTTGATTTCCCTTAACCTCTCCTCGTAGGACATACCTCTTAGCTCTGGGACTAGTCTTGTTGTAAACCTTTGCACTTTCTCTAGTTTCTTTACGTGCTTGGCTAGGTGTGGGTTCCAAACTGGTGCCGCATACTCCAATATGGGCCTAACATACACGGTGTACAGGGTCCTGAACGATTCCTTATTAAGATGTCGGAATGCTGTTCTGAGGTTTGCTAGACGCACATATGCTGCATCCGTTATTTGGTTGATGTGCGCTTCAGGAGATGTGCCTGGTGTTATACTCACCCCAAGATCTTTTTCCTTGAGTGAGGTTTGTAGTCTCTGGCCCCCTCGACTGTACTCCGTCTGCGGTCTTCTTTGCCCTTCCCCAATCTTCATGACTTTGCACTTGGTGGGATTGAACTCCAGGAGCCAATTGCTGGACCAGGTCTGCAGCCTGTCCAGATCCCTTTGTAGTTCTGCCTTGTCTTCGATAGAGTGAATTCTTCTCATCAACTTCACGTCATCTGCAAACAGTTACACCTCAGTCTATTCCTTCCGTCATGTCGTTCACAAATACCAGAAACAGCACTGGTCCTGGGACTGACCCCTGTGGGACCCGACTGGTCACAGGTGCCCACCCTGACACCTCGCCACGTACCATGACTCGCTGCTGTCTTCCTGACAAGTATTCCCTGATCCATTGTAGTGCCTTCCCTTTTATCCCTGCTTGGTCCTCCAGTTTTTGCACCAATCTCTTGTGTGGAACTGTGTCAAACGCCTTCTTGCAGTCCAAGAATATGCAATCCACCCACCCCTCTCTCTCTTGTCTTACTGCTGTCACCATGTCATAGAACTCCCGTAGGTTTGTGACACAGGATTTCCCGTCCCTGAAACCATGTTGGCTGCTGTTGATGAGATCGTTCCTTTCTAGGTGTTCCACCACTCTTCTCCTGATAATCTTCTCCATGATTTTGCATACTATACATGTCAGTGACACTGGTCTGTAGTTTAATGCTTCATGTCTGTCTCCTTTTTTAAAGATTGGGACTACATTTGCTGTCTTCCATGCCTCAGGCAATCTCCCTGTTTCGATAGATGTATTGAATATTGTTGTTAGGGGTACACATAGCGCCTCTGCTCCCTCTCTCAATACCCATGGGGAGATGTTATCTGGCCCCATTGCCTTTGAGGTATCTAGCTCACTCAGAAGCCTCTACACTTCTTCCTCGGTTGTGTGCACTGTGTCCAGCACTTGGTGGTGTGCCCCACCTCTCCGTCTTTCTGGAGCCCCTTCTGTCTCCTCTGTGAACACTTCTTTGAATCTCTTGTTGAGTTCCTCACATACTTCACGGTCATTTCTTGTTGTCTCTCCTCCTTCCTTCCTTAGCCTGATTACCTGGTCCTTGACTGTTGTTTTCCTCCTGATGTGGCTGTACAACAGTTTCGGGTCAGATTTGGCTTTCGCTGCTATGTCATTTTCATATTGTCTTTGGGCCTCCCTTCTTATCTGTGCATATTCGTTTCTGGCTCTACGACTGTTCTCCTTATTCTCCTGGGTTCTTTGCCTTCTATATTTCTTCCATTCCCTAGCACACTTGGTTTTTGCCTCCCTGGCTTTTTCATTATTATCCTGGCTTTTTCATTATTCCTGTTACCCTTGGGTACAAACCTCTCCTCAGCCTCCTTGCATTTTGTTGCTACACATTCCATCATCTCATTAACTGGCTTCCCTGCCAGGTCTCTGTCCCACTGAACCCCGTTCAGGAAGTTCCTCATTCCTGTGTAATCCCCTTTCTTGTAGTTTGGCTTCATTCGTCCTGGCCTTCCTGCTTCTCCCTCCACTTGTAGCTCTACTGTGTATTCGAAGCTTAAAACCACATTGTCACTGGCCTCAAGGGGTCTTTGATATGTGATGTCCTCGATATCTGCACTACTCAAGGTGAATACTAAGTCCAGCCTTGCTGGTTCATCCTCTCCTCTCTCTCTTGTAGTGTCCCTTACGTGTTGGTACATGAAGTTTTCCAGTACCACCTCCATCATCTTAGCCCTCCATGTATCTTAGCCCCCATGTGGCTCCAAGTTATCCCAATCGATCTCCTTGTGGTTAAAGTCACCCATGATCAGGAGCTTTGCCCTGCATGCATGAGCTCTTCTGGCCACTCTAGCCAGTGTGTCAATCATCGCTCTGTTGCTCTCGTCGTACTCTTGCCTTGGCCTCCTGCTGTTCTGTGGTGGGTTATACATCACTGCTATTACCACCTTGGGACCTCCAGAGTGAAGCGTTCCCGCTATGTAATCACTTTTTTCTCTGCTGTCTCCTCTCTCCAGCTCATCAAAATTCCAGCGATTTTTGATCAGCAATGCCACTCCTCCACCCCCCCTGTTCCCTCTCTGTGTGTGTGTGTGTGTGTTTGTGTGTGTGTGTGTGTGTGTGTGTGTGTGTGTGTGTGTGTGTGTGTGTGTGTGTGTGTGTGTGTGTGTGTGTGTGTGTGTGTGTGTGTCTACTTCATTCTACTTTCTGCTCTAAGATTGAGAAAGTACTTCCTTTTGTCAGTGAGTTATCTGTGCCCCTCGCTGTCATCTCTCTCTCTCTCTTCCTTCTACTGTTGTTTTCCTGCCTTCCTCTGAGTATTTTGTATGTCATGATTATATCCCTCCTGGTCCTCCTCCCTGTCTCTCTCTCTCTCTCACAACATTATTAGGTAAGTCTCTCCTCGTAATGCATTTCTCTCAGTTCCGGTGAGAATGTTGAGTTTTTCAGTGTTTGTTCAGGTGTTGTACCATACTGGTAGGTCATGTTTGCTCATGGCTCATCTAACATACGTTATGTATGATGCCACAAAGGGCTCTGTGTTACAGTTCTCGAAGGCAGTTCTCAACACACAGTCTGCTGTTTCAGAAATTTGGCAGTAGGGGTCCGTGGCTCAGTCCCCGGTAATGGTGAAAACATCGCGGGAGTGTGTCCTTACGAAATTCGTTGTCTCTGTTCACCTAGCAGTAAGTAGGTACCTGGGAGTTAGTTACCTTATGCCTGTTGTCCCTGTTCATCTAGCAGTAAAATAGGTGTCAGTATACTGGTATGGGTCGCATCTTGGGGACAAAATTACTATAAGTTGCCTGAAAGGCTCTGCATAACAAGGGGCTTTTTATATAGTAGTATGTCATTCATGTCAGCTCTGGTCTGTTTACCTTGTATCATGTACTGGTAGAAATGAAGATTATTATTATTATTATTATTATTATTATTATTATTATTATTATTATTATTATTATTATTATTATTTCTCGTGTAAGCTTTCTTAATCTGCTCCCCTTCCTTACCTCTCCTGTCTCCACTCTTTTCTCTCCTGTCTCTTCCCTCCTCTTCCTTCCTCAGCCCCTCACCTACCATTCCTCACCCGTCTTGCAAGACGGTTGCCATTTCTTAATTACAGGTCCACAGTGTGAGATAATTGACTGGTAGCGACCACAAATGATAATTGTTCACACGCGATTCCTTACAGGGACTAGGATGTAATTACTGTTTGGGCCAGGAGCAAGAGGAAGGCAGGAGAACAACAGTAGAAGGAAGAAAAACAAGAGGAGGGAGGGAGAAGGAAGAGGAGAGGTAGAAAACGAGGAGAAAGCGTATGAAAGAAAGAAAATGAAAAGTAGAGGAGTAGAAGAGGAGACGAAAAATAACAGGAAGAGCACGAGAGAGGAAGGAGAGAGGCAAGGGGGAGGGGTTGAAGATGAAAGATTGGGTGGGGGGTGAGGGAGGGAGAAAAGGGAGGGGGATGATGGAGGGAGATGAACTCAACAAGCAGGTCCTTTATGGTGTACCTCAGAACTCCCTTGTGACCGCTGTGAACATTCTCTTGTGGTCAGGGAGACAAGGAGGGAGAGACACACAGGGAGACAAGAAGGGATGGTGAGACACACAGGGAGACAAGGAGGGAGGGAGAGACACACAGGGAGACAAGGAGGGAGGGAGAGACACACAGGGAGACAAGAAGGGAGGGTGAGACACACAGGGAGACAAGGAGGGACGGAGAGACACACGAGGAGACAAGGAGGGAGGGAGAGACACACAGGGAGACAAGGAGGGAGAGACACACAGGGAGACAAGGAGGGAGGGAGAGACACACGAGGAGACAAGAAGGGATGGTGAGACACACAGGGAGACAAGGAGGGACGGAGAGACACACGAGGAGACAAGGAGGGAGGGAGAGACACACAGGGAGACAAGGAGGGAGAGACACACAGGGAGACAAGAAGGGAGGGTGAGACACACAGGGAGACAAGGAGGGACGGAGAGACACACGGGGAGACAAGGAGGGAGGGAGAGACACACAGGGAGACAAGGAGGGAGGGAGAGACACACAGGGAGACAAGGAGGGAGGGAGAGACACACAGGGAGACAAGGAGGGAGGGAGAGACACACAGGGAGACAAGGAGGGAGGGAGAGACACACAGGGAGACAAGGAGGGAGGGAGAGACACACAGGGAGACAAGGAGGGAGGGAGAGACACACAGGGAGACAAGAAGGGAGGGTGAGACACACAGGGAGACAAGGAGGGAGGGAGAGACACACGGGGAGACAAGGAGGGAGGGAGAGACACACAGGGAGACAAGAAGGGAGGGTGAGACACACAGGGAGACAAGGAGGGAGGGAGAGACACACGGGGAGACAAGGAGGGAGGGAGAGACACACAGGGAGACAAGAAGGGAGGGTGAGACACACAGGGAGACAAGGAGGGAGGGAGAGACACACGGGGAGACAAGGAGGGAGGGAGAGACACACAGGGAGACAAGAAGGGAGGGTGAGACACACAGGGAGACAAGGAGGGAGGGAGAGACACACGGGGAGACAAGGAGGGAGGGAGAGACACACAGGGAGACAAGAAGGGAGGGTGAGACACACAGGGAGACAAGGAGGGAGGGAGAGACACACAGGGAGACAAGGAGGGAGGGTGAGACACACAGGGAAATAAGGAGGGAGGGAGAGACACACAGGGAGACAAGGAGGGAGGGTGAGACACACAGGGAGACAAGGAGGGAGGGAGAGACACACGGGGAGACAAGGAGGGAGGGAGAGACACACAGGGAGACAAGGAGGGAGGGAGAGACACACAGGGAGAGACACACAGGGAGACAAGGAGGGAGGGAGAGACACACAGGGAGACAAGGAGGGAGGGTGATACACACAGGGAGACAAGGAGGGAGGGAGAAACACACAGGGAGACAAGGAGGGAGGGAGAGACACACAGGGAGACAAGGAGGGAGGGAGAGACACACAGGGAGACAAGGAGGGAGGGTGATACACACAGGGAGACAAGGAGGGAGGGAGAGACACACAGGGAGACAAGGAGGGAGAGAGACACACAGGGAGACAAGGAGGGAGGGAGAGACACACAGGGAGACAAGGAGGGAGGGAGAGACACACAGGGAGACAAGGAGGGAGGGAGAGACACACAGGGAGACAAGGAGGGAGGGAGAGACACACAGGGAGACAAGGAGGGAGGGTGATACACACAGGGAGACAAGGAGGGAGGGAGAGACACACAGGGAGACAAGGAGGGAGAGAGACACACAGGGAGACAAGGAGGGAGGGAGAGACACACGGGGAGACAAGGAGGGAGGGAGAGACACACAGGGAGACAAGGAGGGAGGGAGAGACACACAGGGAGACAAGGAGGGAGGGAGAGACACACAGGGAGACAAGGAGGGAGGGAGATACACACAGGGAGACAAGGAGGGAGGGTGATACACACAGGGAGACAAGGAGGGAGGGAGAGACACACAGGGAGACAAGGAGGGAGGGTGAGACACACAGGGAAATAAGGAGGGAGGGAGAGACACACAGGGAGACAAGGAGGGAGGGTGAGACACACAGGGAGACAAGGAGGGAGGGAGAGACACACAGGGAGACAAGGAGGGAGGGAGAGACACACAGGGAGACAAGGAGGGAGGGAGAGACACACAGGGAGACAAGGAGGGAGGGTGAGACTCACAGGGAGACAAGGAGGGAGGGAGAGACACACGGGGAGACAAGGAGGGAGGGAGAGACACACAGGGAGACAAGGAAGGAGGGAGAGACACACAGGGAGACAAGGAGGGAGGGTGAGACACACAGGGAGACAAGGAGGGAGGGAGAGACACACAGGGAGACAAGGAGGGAGGGTGAGACACACAGGGAGACAAGAAGGGAGGGTGAGACACACAGGGAGACAAGAAGGTAGGGTGAGACACACAGGGAGACAAGGAGGGAGGGAGAGACACACAGGGAGACAAGGAGGGAGGGTGAGACACACAGGGAGACAAGGAGGGAGGGAGACACACAGGGAGACAAGAAGGTAGGGTGAGACACACAGGGAGACAAGGAGGGAGGGTGAGACACACAGGGAGACAAGGAGGGAGGGAGAGACACACAGCGAGACAAGGAGGGAGGGTGAAACACACAGGGAGACAAGGAGGGAGGGTGAGACACACAGGGAGACAAGGAGGGAGGGTGAGACTCACAGGGAGACAAGGAGGGAGGGAGAGACACACGGGGAGACAAGGAGGGAGGGAGAGACACACAGGGAGACAAGGAAGGAGGGAGAGACACACAGGGAGACAAGGAGGGAGGGTGAGACACACAGGGAGACAAGGAGGGAGGGAGAGACACACAGGGAGACAAGGAGGGAGGGTGAGACACACAGGGAGACAAGAAGGGAGGGTGAGACACACAGGGAGACAAGAAGGTAGGGTGAGACACACAGGGAGACAAGGAGGGAGGGAGAGACACACAGGGAGACAAGGAGGGAGGGTGAGACACACAGGGAGACAAGGAGGGAGGGAGACACACAGGGAGACAAGAAGGTAGGGAGAGACACACAGGGAGACAAGGAGGGAGGGTGAGACACACAGGGAGACAAGGAGGGAGGGAGAGACACACAGGGAGACAAGGAGGGAGGGTGAAACACACAGGGAGACAAGGAGGGAGGGTGAGACACACAGGGAGACAAGGAGGGAGGGAGACAAGAAGGTAGGGTGAGACACACAGGGAGACAAGAAGGTAGGGTGAGACACACAGGGAGACAAGGAGGGAGGGTGAGACACGCAGGGAGACAAGGAGGGAGGGAGACAAGAAGGTAGGGTGAGACACACAGGGAAATAAGGAGGGAGGGTGAGACACACAGGGAGACAAGGAGGGAGACAAGAAGGTAGGGTGAGACACACATGGAGACAAGAAGGGAGGGTGAGACACACAGGGAGACAAGGAGGGAGGGAGAGACACACAGGGAGACAAGAAGGGGGAAGAGACACACAGGGAGACAAGGAGGGAGGGAGAGACACACAGGGAGACAAGAAGGTAGGGTGAGACACACAGGGAGACAAGGAGGGAGGGAGAGACACACAGGGAGACCAAAAGGTAGGGTGAGACACAGGGAGACAAGGAGGGAGGGAGAGACACACAGGGAGACAAGAAGGTAGGGAGATACACACAGGGAGACAAGGAGGGAGGGTGAGACACACAGGGAGACAAGGAGGGAGGGAGAGACACACAGGGAGACAAGGAGGGAGGGAGAGACACACAGGGAGACAAGGAGGGAGGGAGAGACACACAGGGAGACAAGGAGGGAGGGAGAGACACACAGGGAGACAAGGAGGGAGGGAGAGACACACAGGGAGACAAGGAGGGAGGGAGATACACACAGGGAGACAAGGAGGGAGGGTGATACACACAGGGAGACAAGGAGGGAGGGAGAGACACACAGGGAGACAAGGAGGGAGGGTGAGACACACAGGGAAATAACGAGGGAGGGAGAGACACACAGGGAGACAAGGAGGGAGGGTGAGACACACAGGGAGACAAGGAGGGAGGGAGAGACACACAGGGAGACAAGGAGGGAGGGAGAGACACACAGGGAGACAAGGAGGGAGGGAGAGACACACAGGGAGACAAGGAGGGAGGGTGAGACTCACAGGGAGACAAGGAGGGAGGGAGAGACACACGGGGAGACAAGGAGGGAGGGAGAGACACACAGGGAGACAAGGAAGGAGGGAGAGACACACAGGGAGACAAGGAGGGAGGGTGAGACACACAGGGAGACAAGGAGGGAGGGAGAGACACACAGGGAGACAAGGAGGGAGGGTGAGACACACAGGGAGACAAGAAGGGAGGGTGAGACACACAGGGAGACAAGAAGGTAGGGTGAGACACACAGGGAGACAAGGAGGGAGGGAGAGACACACAGGGAGACAAGGAGGGAGGGTGAGACACACAGGGAGACAAGGAGGGAGGGAGACACACAGGGAGACAAGAAGGTAGGGTGAGACACACAGGGAGACAAGGAGGGAGGGTGAGACACACAGGGAGAAAAGGAGGGAGGGAGAGACACACAGCGAGACAAGGAGGGAGGGTGAAACACACAGGGAGACAAGGAGGGAGGGTGAGACACACAGGGAGACAAGGAGGGAGGGTGAGACTCACAGGGAGACAAGGAGGGAGGGAGAGACACACGGGGAGACAAGGAGGGAGGGAGAGACACACAGGGAGACAAGGAAGGAGGGAGAGACACACAGGGAGACAAGGAGGGAGGGTGAGACACACAGGGAGACAAGGAGGGAGGGAGAGACACACAGGGAGACAAGGAGGGAGGGTGAGACACACAGGGAGACAAGAAGGGAGGGTGAGACACACAGGGAGACAAGAAGGTAGGGTGAGACACACAGGGAGACAAGGAGGGAGGGAGAGACACACAGGGAGACAAGGAGGGAGGGTGAGACACACAGGGAGACAAGGAGGGAGGGAGACACACAGGGAGACAAGAAGGTAGGGAGAGACACACAGGGAGACAAGGAGGGAGGGTGAGACACACAGGGAGACAAGGAGGGAGGGAGAGACACACAGGGAGACAAGGAGGGAGGGTGAAACACACAGGGAGACAAGGAGGGAGGGTGAGACACACAGGGAGACAAGGAGGGAGGGAGACAAGAAGGTAGGGTGAGACACACAGGGAGACAAGAAGGTAGGGTGAGACACACAGGGAGACAAGGAGGGAGGGTGAGACACGCAGGGAGACAAGGAGGGAGGGAGACAAGAAGGTAGGGTGAGACACACAGGGAAATAAGGAGGGAGGGTGAGACACACAGGGAGACAAGGAGGGAGACAAGAAGGTAGGGTGAGACACACATGGAGACAAGAAGGGAGGGTGAGACACACAGGGAGACAAGGAGGGAGGGAGAGACACACAGGGAGACAAGAAGGGGGAAGAGACACACAGGGAGACAAGGAGGGAGGGAGAGACACACAGGGAGACAAGAAGGTAGGGTGAGACACACAGGGAGACAAGGAGGGAGGGAGAGACACACAGGGAGACCAAAAGGTAGGGTGAGACACAGGGAGACAAGGAGGGAGGGAGAGACACACAGGGAGACAAGAAGGTAGGGTGAGACACACAGGGAGACAAGGAGGGAGGGTGAGACACACAGGGAGACAAGAAGGGAGGCTGAGACACACAGGGAGACAAGGAGGGAGGGAGAGACACACAGAGAGACAAGGAGGGAGGGTGAGACACACAGGGAGACAAGGAGGGAGGGTGAGACACACAGGGAGACAAGGAGGGAGGGTGAGACACACAGGGAGACAAGGAGGGAGGGAGAGAGACAGGGAGACAAGGAGGAAGGGAGACAAAGAGGAGGGGGGGTAGGTACAAAGAAAAGGCACACAAGAAAAGACTCTTCGTAGATATTTGTTCAGAGGTACTAAACTGCTATTACCTTGGATAGACCTGGTGAGGACAGTATAGCAGAAGGCTCTCTCCCCACCCTCCACTCAGTCACCTACACTGTCAACATAATACACTTGATAACCTGCCTTCAGATTTGAGAGGAAATATGTCCTGCTTCACAGTTGTCTATAAGTTCAATATAAGAACACCCGCAGTGGGTGTGGTTACTCTAGTCTGTTTGATATTGACCTGTCATTCTCCATTACGGGGCCAGGAACTGTGACTTGACCCCTGCAACCACAAATAGGTGAGTACACAGGATGGTTCCCTGTCATACTCCATCACACAGGATGGTTCCCTGTCATACTCCATCACACAGGATGGTTCCCTGTCATACTCCATCACACAGGATGGTTCCCTGTCATACTTCATCACACAGGATGGTTCCCTGTCATACTCCATCACACAGGATGTTTCTCTGTCATACTCCATCACACAGGATGGTTTCCTGTCATACTCCATCACACAGGATGGTTCCCTGTCATACTCCATCACACAGGATGGTTCCCTGTCATACTCCATCACACAGGATGGTTCCCTGTCATACTCCATTACACAGGATGGTTCCCTGTCATACTCCATCACACAGGATGTTTCTCTGTCATACTCCATCACACAGGATGGTTCCCTGTCATACTCCATCACACAGGATGGTTCCCTGTCATACTCCATCACACAGGATGTTTCTCTGTCATACTCCATCACACAGGATGGTGCCCTGTCATACTCCATCACACAGGATGGTTCCCTGTCATACTCCATCACACAGGATGGTGCCCTGTCATACTCCATCACACAGGATGGTTCCCTGTCATACTCCATCACACAGGATGTTTCTCTGTCATACTCCATCACACAGGATGGTGCCCTGTCATACTCCATCACACAGGATGGTTCCCTGTCATACTCCATTACACAGGATGGTTCCCTGTCATACTCCATTACACAGGATGGTTCCCTGTCATACTCCATCACACAGGATGGTTCCCTGTCATACTCCATCACACAGGATGGTTCCCTGTCATACTCCATCACACAGGATGGTTCCCTGTCATACTCCATCACACAGGATGGTTCCCTGTCTTACTCCATCACACAGGATGGTTCCCTGTCATACTCCATCACACAGGATGGTTCCCTGTCATACTCCATCACACAGGATGGTTCCCTGTCATACTCCATCACACAGGATGGTTCCCTGTCATACTCCATCACACAGGATGGTTCCCTGTCATACTCCATTACACAGGATGGTTCCCTGTCATACTTCATCACACAGGATGGTTCCCTGTCATACTCCATCACACAGGATGGTTCCCTGTCATACTCCATCACACAGGATGGTTCCCTCTCATACTCCATCACACAGGATGATTCCCTGTCATACTCCATCACACAGGATGGTTTCCTGTCATACTCCATCACACAGGATGGTTCCCTGTCATACTCCATCACACAGGATGGTGTCCTGTCATACTCCATCACACAGGATGGTTCCCCTGTCATACTCCATTACACAGGATGGTGTCCTGTCATACTTCATCACACAGGATGGTTCCCTGTCATACTTCATCACACAGGATGGTTCCCCTGTCATACTCCATCACACAGGATGGTGTCCTGTCATACTCCACCACACAGGATGGTTCCCTGTCATACTCCATTACACAGGATGGTGTCCTGTCATACTTCATCACACAGGATGGTTCCCTGTCATACTCCATCACACAGGATGGTTCCCTGTCATACTCCATCACACAGGATGGTTCCCTGTCATACTCCATCACACAGGATGGTTCCTTGTCATACTCCATCACACAGGATGGTACCCTTTCATACTCCATCACACAGGATGGTACCCTTTCATACTCCATCACACAGGATGGTACCCTTTCATACTCCATCACACAGGATGGTTCCCTGTCATACTCCATCACACAGGATGGTTCCTTGTTATACTCCATCACACAGGATGGTTCCTTGTCATACTCCATCACACAGGATGGTGCCCTTTCATACTCCATCACACAGGATGGTTCCCTGTCATACTCCATCACAAAGGATGGTTCCCTGTCATACTCCATCACACAGGATGGTTCCTTGTCATACTCCATCACATATGATGGTGCCCTGTCATACTCCATCACACGGGATTGTTCCCTGTCATACTCCATCACACAGGATGGTTCCTTGTCATACTCCATCACACAGGATGGTTCCTTGTCATACTCCATCACACAGGATGGTTCCTTGTCATACTCCATCACACAGGATGGTTCCTTGTCATACTCCACCACACAGGATGGTTCCGTGTCATACTCCATCACACAGGATGGTTCCCCTGTCATACTCCATCACACAGGATGGTTCCCTGTCATACTCCATCACACAGGATGGTTTCCCTGTCATACTCCATTACACAGGATGGTTCCTTGTCATACTCCATCACACAGGATGATTCCCTGTCATACTCCATCACATAGGATGGTTCCTTGTCATACTCCATCACACAGGATGGTTCCCCTGTCATACTCCATCACACAGGATGGTGCCCTGTTATACTCCATCACACAGGATGGTTCCTTGTCATACTCCATCACACAGGATGGTTCCCTGTCATACTCCATCACACAGGATGGTTCCTTGTCATACTCCATCACACAGGATGGTTCCCCTGTCATACTCCATCACACAGGATGGTCCCGTGTCATACTCCATCACACAGGATGGTTCCCCTGTCATACTCCATCACACAGGATGGTTCCCTGTCATACTCCATCACACAGGATGATTCCCCTGTCATACTCCATCACACAGGATGGTTTCCCTGTCATACTCCATTACACAGGATGGTTCCTTGTCATACTCCATCACACAGGATGGTTCCCTGTCATACTCCATCACACAGGATGGTTCCTTGTCATACTCCATCACACAGGATGGTTCCCCTGTCATACTCCATCACACAGGATGGTTCCCTGTCATACTCCATCACACAGGATGGTTGCTTGTCATACTCCATCACACAGGATGGTGCCCTGTCATCCTCCATCACACAGGATGGTTCCTTGTCATACTCCATCACACAGTATGGTTCCCTGTCATACTCCATCACACAGGATGGTTGCTTGTCATACTCCATCACACAGGATGGTGCCCTGTCATCCTCCATCACACAGGATGGTTCCTTGTCATACTCCATCACACAGGATGGTTCCCTGTCATACTTCATCACACAGGATGGTTCCTTGTCATACTCCATCACACAGGATGGTTCCTTGTCATACTCCATCACACATGATGGTGCCCTGTCATACTCCATCACACAGGATGGTGCCCTGTCATACTCCATCGCACAGGATGGTTCCGTGTTATACTCAATCACACAGGATGGTTCCTTGTCATACTCCATCACACATGATGGTGCCCTGTCATACTCCATCACACAGGATGGTGCCCTGTCATACTCCATTACACAGGATGGTGCCCTGTCATACTCCATCACACTTTATGGTTCCTTGTTATACTCCATCACACAGGATGGTTCCTTGTCATACTCCATCACACAGGATGGTGGTGCCCTGTCATACTCCATCACACAGGATGGTTCCTTGTTATACTCCACACAGGATGGTTCCCTGTCATACTCCATCACACAGGATAGTTCCTTGTCATACTCCATCACACAGGATGGTGCCCTGTTATACTCCATCACACAGGATGGTTCCCTGTCATACTCCATCACACAGGATGGTTCCTTGTCATACTCCACACAGGATGGTTCCTTGTCATACTCCATCACACAGGATGGTTCCTTGTCATACTCCATCACACAGGATGGTTCCTTGTCATACTCCATCACACAGGATGGTTCCTTGTCATACTCCATCACACAGGATGGTTCCTTGTCATCCTCCATCACACAGGATGGTTATTTGTCATACTCCACACAGGATGGTTCCCTGTCATACTCCATCACACAGGATGGTTCCTTGTCATACTCCATCACACAGGATGGTTCCTTGTCATACTCCATCACACATGATGGTGCCCTGTCATACTCCATCACACAGGATGGTTCCCTGTCATACTCCATCACACAGGATGGTTCCTTGTCATACTCCATCACACAGGATGGTTCCTTGTCATACTCCATCACACATGATGGTGCCCTGTCATACTCCATCACACAGGATGGTTCCTTGTCATACTCCATCACACAGGATGGTTCCTTGTCATACTCCATCACACAGGATGGTTCCTTGTCATACTCCATCACACATGATGGTGCCCTGTCATACTCCATCACACAGGATGGTTCCCTGTCATACTCCATCACACAGGATGGTTTACTGTCATACTCCATCACACAGGATGGTTCCCTGTCATACTCCATCACACAGGATGGTTCCCTGTCATACTCCATCACACAGGATGGTTCCCTGTCATACTCCATCACACAGGATGGTTTCCTGTCATACTCCATCACACAGGATGGTTCCCTGTCATACTCCATCACACAGGATGGTGCCCTGTTATACTCCATCACACAGGATGGTTCCTTGTCATCCTCCATCACACAGGATGGTTATTTGTCATACTCCACACAGGATGGTTCCTTGTCATACTCCATCACACAGGATGGTGCCCTGTCATACTCCATCACACAGGATGGTTCCCTGTCATACTCCATCACACAGGATGGTGCCCTGTCATACTCCATCACACAGGATGGTTCCGTGTCATACTCCATCACACAGGATGGTTCCTTGTCATACTCCATCACACAGGATGGTTCCCTGTCATACTCCATCACACAGGATGGTTCCTTGTCATACTCCATCACACAGGATGGTTCCCCTGTCATACTCCATCACACAGGATGGTTCCGTGTCATACTCCATCACACAGGATGGTTCCCCTGTCATACTCCATCACACAGGATGGTTCCCTGTCATACTCCATCACACAGGATGATTCCCCTGTCATACTCCATCACACAGGATGGTTTCCCTGTCATACTCCATTACACAGGATGGTTCCTTGTCATACTCCATCACACAGGATGGTTCCCTGTCATACTCCATCACACAGGATGGTTCCTTGTCATACTCCATCACACAGGATGGTTCCCCTGTCATACTCCATCACACAGGATGGTTCCCTGTCATACTCCATCACACAGGATGGTTGCTTGTCATACTCCATCACACAGGATGGTGCCCTGTCATCCTCCATCACACAGGATGGTTCCTTGTCATACTCCATCACACAGTATGGTTCCCTGTCATACTCCATCACACAGGATGGTTGCTTGTCATACTCCATCACACAGGATGGTGCCCTGTCATCCTCCATCACACAGGATGGTTCCTTGTCATACTCCATCACACAGGATGGTTCCCTGTCATACTTCATCACACAGGATGGTTCCTTGTCATACTCCATCACACAGGATGGTTCCTTGTCATACTCCATCACACATGATGGTGCCCTGTCATACTCCATCACACAGGATGGTGCCCTGTCATACTCCATCGCACAGGATGGTTCCGTGTTATACTCAATCACACAGGATGGTTCCTTGTCATACTCCATCACACATGATGGTGCCCTGTCATACTCCATCACACAGGATGGTGCCCTGTCATACTCCATTACACAGGATGGTGCCCTGTCATACTCCATCACACTTTATGGTTCCTTGTTATACTCCATCACACAGGATGGTTCCTTGTCATACTCCATCACACAGGATGGTGGTGCCCTGTCATACTCCATCACACAGGATGGTTCCCTGTCATACTCCATCACACAGGATGGTTCCTTGTCATACTCCATCACACAGGATGGTTCCCCTGTCATACTCCATCACACAGGATGGTTCCGTGTCATACTCCATCACACAGGATGGTTCCCCTGTCATACTCCATCACACAGGATGGTTCCCTGTCATACTCCATCACACAGGATGATTCCCCTGTCATACTCCATCACACAGGATGGTTTCCCTGTCATACTCCATTACACAGGATGGTTCCTTGTCATACTCCATCACACAGGATGGTTCCCTGTCATACTCCATCACACAGGATGGTTCCTTGTCATACTCCATCACACAGGATGGTTCCCCTGTCATACTCCATCACACAGGATGGATCCCTGTCATACTCCATCACACAGGATGGTTGCTTGTCATACTCCATCACACAGGATGGTGCCCTGTCATCCTCCATCACACAGGATGGTTCCTTGTCATACTCCATCACACAGTATGGTTCCCTGTCATACTCCATCACACAGGATGGTTGCTTGTCATACTCCATCACACAGGATGGTGCCCTGTCATCCTCCATCACACAGGATGGTTCCTTGTCATACTCCATCACACAGGATGGTTCCCTGTCATACTTCATCACACAGGATGGTTCCTTGTCATACTCCATCACACAGGATGGTTCCTTGTCATACTCCATCACACATGATGGTGCCCTGTCATACTCCATCACACAGGATGGTGCCCTGTCATACTCCATCGCACAGGATGGTTCCGTGTTATACTCAATCACACAGGATGGTTCCTTGTCATACTCCATCACACATGATGGTGCCCTGTCATACTCCATCACACAGGATGGTGCCCTGTCATACTCCATTACACAGGATGGTGCCCTGTCATACTCCATCACACTTTATGGTTCCTTGTTATACTCCATCACACAGGATGGTTCCTTGTCATACTCCATCACACAGGATGGTGGTGCCCTGTCATACTCCATCACACAGGATGGTTCCTTGTTATACTCCAAACAGGATGGTTCCCTGTCATACTCCATCACACAGGATAGTTCCTTGTCATACTCCATCACACAGGATGGTGCCCTGTTATACTCCATCACACAGGATGGTTCCTTGTCATACTCCATCACACAGGATGGTTCCTTGTCATACTCCATCACACAGGATGGTTCCTTGTCATACTCCATCACACAGGATGGTTCCTTGTCATACTCCATCACACAGGATGGTTCCTTGTCATACTCCATCACACAGGATGGTTCCTTGTCATACTCCATCACACAGGATGGTTCCTTGTCATCCTCCATCACACAGGATGGTTATTTGTCATACTCCACACAGGATGGTTCCCTGTCATACTCCATCACACAGGATGGTTCCTTGTCATACTCCATCACACAGGATGGTTCCTTGTCATCCTCCATCACACAGGATGGTTATTTGTCATACTCCACACAGGATGGATCCCTGTCATACTCCATCACACAGGATGGTTCCCTGTCATACTCCATCACACAGGATGGTTCCTTGTCATCCTCCATCACACAGGATGGTTCCTTGTCATACTCCATCACACAGGATGGTTCCCTGTCATACTCCATCACACAGGATGGTTCCTTGTCATACTCCATCACACAGGATGGTTCCTTGTCATCCTCCATCACACAGGATGGTTCCTTGTCATACTCCATCACACAGGATGGTTCCTTGTCATACTCCATCACACAGGATGGTTTCCTCTCATACTCCATCACACAGGATGGTTCCCTGTCATACTCCATCACACAGGATGGTTCCTTGTCATACTCCATCACACAGGATGGTGCCCTGTCATACTCCATCACACAGGATGGTTCCCTGTCATACTCCATCACACAGGATGGTTTCCTGTCATACTCCATCACACAGGATGGTTCCCTGTCATACTCCATCACACAGGATGGTTCCCTGTCATACTCCATCACACAGGATGGTTCCCTGTCATACTCCATCACACAGGATGGTTTCCTGTCATACTCCATCACACAGGATGGTTCCCTGTCATACTCCATCACACAGGATGGTTCCTTGTCATACTCCATCACACAGGATGGTGCCCTGTCATACTCCATCACACAGGATGGTTCCCTGTCATACTCCATCACACAGGATGGTGCCCTGTCATACTCCATCACACAGGATGGTTCCTTGTCATACTCCATCACACAGGATGGTTCCTTGTCATACTCCATCACACAGGATGGTTACTTGTCATACTCCATCACACAGGATGGTTCCTTTTCATACTCCATCACACAGGATGGTTACTTGTCATACTCCATCACACAGGATGGTTACTTGTCATACTCCATCACACAGGATGCTTCCTTGTCATACTCCATCACACAGGATGGTTCCTTGTCATACTCCATCACACAGGATGGTTCCTTGTCATACTCCATCACACAGGATGGTTCCTTGTCATACTCCATCACACAGGATGGTTCCTTGTCATACTCCATCACACAGGATGGTTCCTTGTCATACTCCATCACACAGGATGGTTCCTTGTCATACTCCATCACACAGGATGGTTACTTGTCATACTCCATCACACAGGATGGTTACTTGTCATACTCCATCACACAGGATGGTTACTTGTCATACTCCATCACACAGGATGGTTCCTTGTCATACTCCATCACACAGGATGGTTACTTGTCATACTCCATCACACAGCATGGTTCCTTGTCATACTCCATCACACAGGATGGTTCCTTGTCATACTCCATCACACAGGATGGTTTCTTGTCATACTCCATCACACAGGATGGTTCCTTGTCATACTCCATCACACAGGATGGTTACTTGTCATACTCCATCACACAGGATGGTTCCTTGTCATACTCCATCACACAGGATGGTTCCTTGTCATACTCCATCACACAGGATGGTTCCCTGTCATACTCCATCACACAGGATGGTTCCTTGTCATACTCCATCACACAGGATGGTTCCCTGTCATACTCCATCACACAGGATGGTTCCTTATCATACTCCATCACACAGGATGGTTCCTTGTCATACTCCATCACACAGGATGGTTACTTGTCATCCTCCATCACACAGGATGGTTCCCTGTCATACTCCATCACACAGGATGGTTCCTTGTCATACTCCATCACACAGGATGGTTCCTTGTCATACTCCATCACACAGGATGGTTCCCTGTCATACTCCATCACACAGGATGGTTCCTTGTTATATTCCATCACACAGGATGTTTCTCTGTCATACTCCATCACACAGGATGGTTCCCTGTCATACTCCATCACACAGGATGATTCCCTGTCATACTCCATCACACAGGATGATTCCCTGTCATACTCCATCACACAGGATGGTTTCCTGTCATACTCCATCACACAGGATGGTTCCCTGTCATACTCCATCACACAGGATGATTCCCCTGTCATACTCCATCACACAGGATGATTCCCTGTCATACTCCATCACACAGGATGATTCCCTGTCATACTCCATCACACAGGATGGTTTCCTGTCATACTCCATCACACAGGATGGTTCCCCTATCATACTCCATCACACAGGATGGTTCCCTGTCATACTCCATCACACAGGATGGTTCCCCTGTCATACTCCATCACACAGGATGGTTCCCCTGTCATACTCCATCACACAGGATGGTTCCTTGTCATACTTCATCACACAGGATGGTTCCCCTGTCATACTCCATCACACAGGATGGTTCCCCGTCATACTCCATCACACAGGATGGTTCCTTGTCATACTCCATCACACAGGATGGTTCCCCTGTCATACTCCATCACACAGGATGGTTTCCTGTCATACTTCATCACACAGGATGGTTCCCCTGTCATACTCCATCACACAGGATGGTGTCCTGTCATACTTCATCACACAGGATGGTTCCCCTGTCATACTTCATCACACAGGATGGTGTCCTGTCATACTTCATCACACAGGATGGTTCCCCTGTCATACTTCATCACACAGGATGGTGTCCTGTCATACTTCATCACACAGGATGGTTCCCCTGTCATACTTCATCACACAGGATGGTGTCCTGTCATACTTCATCACACAGGATGGTTCCCCTGTCATACTTCATCACACAGGATGGTGTCCTGTCATACTTCATCACACAGGATGGTTCCCCTGTCATACTTCATCACACAGGATGGTGTCCTGTCATACTTCATCACACAGGATGGTTCCCCTGTCATACTCCATCACACAGGATGGTGTCCTGTCATACTTCATCACACAGGATGGTTCCCCTGTCATACTCCATCACACAGGATGGTGTCCTGTTATACTCCATCACACAGGATGGTTCCTTGTCATACTCCATCACACAGGATGGTACCCTTTCATACTCCATCACACATGATGGTGCCCTGTCATACTCCATCACACAGGATGGTTCCCTGTCATACTCCATCACACAGGATGGTTCCTTGTCATACTCCATCACACAGGATGGTGCCCTGTCATACTCCATCACACAGGATGGTTCCCTGTCATACTCCATCACACAGGATAGCTCCTTGTTATACTCCACACAGGATGGTTCCCTGTCATACTCCATCACACAGGATGGTTCCTTGTCATACTCCATCACACAGGATGGTTCCTTGTCATACTCCATCACACAGGATGGTGCCCTTTCATACTCCATCACACAGGATGGTTCCCTGTCATACTCCATCACAAAGGATGGTTCCCTGTCATACTCCATCACACAGGATGGTTCCTTGTCATACTCCATCACACAGGATGGTGCCCTGTCATACTCCATCACACAGGATTGTTCCCTGTCATACTTCATCACACAGGATGGTTCCTTGTCATACTCCATCACACAGGATGGTTCCTTGTCATACTCCACCACACAGGATGGTTCCGTGTCATACTCCATCACACATGATGGTTCCTCTGTCATACTCCATCACACAGGATGGTTCCCTGTCATACTCCATCACAAAGGATGGTTCCCTGTCATACTCCATCACACAGGATGGTTCCTTGTCATACTCCATCACACAGGATGGTGCCCTGTCATACTCCATCACACAGGATTGTTCCCTGTCATACTCCATCACACAGGATGATTCCTTGTCATACTCCATCACACAGGATGGTTCCTTGTCATACTTCATCACACAGGATGGTGCCCTGTCATACTCCATCACAAAGGATGGTTCCTTGTCATACTCCACCACACAGGATGGTTCCGTGTCATACTCCATCACACAGGATGGTTCCCCTGTCATACTCCATCACACAGGATGGTTCCCTGTCATACTCCATCACACAGGATGATTCCCCTGTCATACTCCATCACACAGGATGGTTTCCCTGTCATACTCCATTACACAGGATGGTTCCTTGTCATACTCCATCACACAGGATGATTCCCTGTCATACTCCATCACATAGGATGGTTCCTTGTCATACTCCATCACACAGGATGGTTCCCCTGTCATACTCCATCACACAGGATGGTTCCTTGTCATACTCCATCACACAGGATGGTTCCCTGTCATACTCCATCACACAGGATGGTTGCTTGTCATGCTCCATCACACAGGATGATGCCCTGTTATACTCCATCACACAGGATGGTTCCTTGTCATACTACTTCACACAGGATGGTTCCCTGTCATACTCCATCACACAGGATGGTTCCTTGTCATACTCCATCACACAGGATGGTTCCCCTGTCATACTCCATCACACAGGATGGTTCCGTGTCATACTCCATCACACAGGATGGTTCCCCTGTCATACTCCATCACACAGGATGGTTCCCTGTCATACTCCATCACACAGGATGATTCCCCTGTCATACTCCATCACACAGGATGGTTTCCCTGTCATACTCCATTACACAGGATGGTTCCTTGTCATACTCCATCACACAGGATGGTTCCCTGTCATACTCCATCACACAGGATGGTTCCTTGTCATACTCCATCACACAGGATGGTTCCCCTGTCATACTCCATCACACAGGATGGTTCCCTGTCATACTCCATCACACAGGATGGTTGCTTGTCATACTCCATCACACAGGATGGTGCCCTGTCATCCTCCATCACACAGGATGGTTCCTTGTCATACTCCATCACACAGGATGGTTCCCTGTCATACTCCACCACACAGGATGGTTCCGTGTCATACTCCATCACACAGGATGGTTCCCCTGTCATACTCCATCACACAGGATGGTTCCCTGTCATACTCCATCACACAGGATGATTCCCCTGTCATACTCCATCACACAGGATGGTTTCCCTGTCATACTCCATTACACAGGATGGTTTCTTGTCATACTCCATCACACAGGATGATTCCCTGTCATACTCCATCACATAGGATGGTTCCTTGTCATACTCCATCACACAGGATGGTTCCCCTGTCATACTCCATCACACAGGATGGTGCCCTGTTATACTCCATCACACAGGATGGTTCCTTGTCATACTCCATCACACAGGATGGTTCCCTGTCATACTCCATCACACAGGATGGTTCCTTGTCATACTCCATCACACAGGATGGTTCCCCTGTCATACTCCATCACACAGGATGGTTCCGTGTCATACTCCATCACACAGGATGGTTCCCCTGTCATACTCCATCACACAGGATGGTTCCCTGTCATACTCCATCACACAGGATGATTCCCCTGTCATACTCCATCACACAGAATGGTTTCCCTGTCATACTCCATTTCACAGGATGGTTCCTTGTCATACTCCATCACACAGGATGGTTCCCTGTCATACTCCATCACACAGGATGGTTCCTTGTCATACTCCATCACACAGGATGGTTCCCCTGTCATACTCCATCACACAGGATGGTTCCCTGTCATACTCCATCACACAGGATGGTTGCTTGTCATACTCCATCACACAGGATGGTGCCCTGTCATCCTCCATCACACAGGATGGTTCCTTGTCATACTCCATCACACAGGATGGTTCCCTGTCATACTCCATCACACAGGATGGTGCCCTGTCATACTCCATCACACAGGATGGTTCCCTGTCATACTCCATCACACAGGATGGTTCCTTGTTATACTCCATCACACAGGATGGTTCCTTGTCATACTCCATCACACATGATGGTGCCCTGTCATACTCCATCACACAGGATGGTGCCCTGTCATACTCCATCGCACAGGATGGTTCCGTGTTATACTCAATCACACAGGATGGTTCCTTGTCATACTCCATCACACAGGATGGTGCCCTGTCATACTCCATTACACAGGATGGTGCCCTGTCATACTCCATTACACATTATGGTTCCTTGTTATACTCCATCACACAGGATGGTTCTTTGTCATACTCCATCACACAGGATGGTTCCCTGTCATACTCCATCACACAGGATAGTTCCTTGTCATACTCCATCACACAGGATGGTGCCCTGTTATACTCCATCACACAGGATGGTTCCTTGTCATACTCCATCACACAGGATGGTTCCTTGTCATACTTCATCACACAGGATGGTTCCTTGTCATACTTCATCACACAGGATGGTTCCTTGTCATACTTCATCACACAGGATGGTTCCTTGTCATACTCCACACAGGATGGTTCCTTGTCATACTCCATCACACAGGATGGTTCCTTGTCATACTCCATCACACAGGATGGTTCCTTGTCATACTCCATCACACAGGATGGTTCCTTGTCATACTCCATCACACAGGATGGTTCCCTGTCATACTCCATCACACAGGATGGTGCCCTGTCATACTCCATCACACAGGATGGTTCCTTGTCATACTCCATCACACAGGATGGTTCCCTGTCATACTCCATCACACAGGATGGTTTCCTGTCATACTCCATCACACAGGATGGTTCCCTGTCATACTCCATCACACAGGATGGTTCCCTGTCATACTCCATCACACAGGATGGTTCCCTGTCATACTCCATCACACAGGATGGTTTCCTGTCATACTCCATCACACAGGATGGTTCCCTGTCATACTCCATCACACAGGATGGTTCCTTGTCATACTCCATCACACAGGATGGTGCCCTGTCATACTCCATCACACAGGATGGTTCCCTGTCATACTCCATCACACAGGATGGTGCCCTGTCATACTCCATCACACAGGATGGTTCCTTGTCATACTCCATCACACAGGATGGTTCCTTGTCATACTCCATCACACAGGATGGTTCCCTGTCATACTCCATCACACAGGATGGTGCCCTGTCATACTCCATCACACAGGATGGTTCCTTGTCATACTCCATCACACAGGATGGTTCCTTGTCATACTCCATCACACAGGATGGTTACTTGTCATACTCCATCACACAGGATGGTTCCTTGTCATACTCCATCACACAGGATGGTTACTTGTCATACTCCATCACACAGGATGGTTACTTGTCATACTCCATCACACAGGATGCTTCCTTGTCATACTCCATCACACAGGATGGTTCCTTGTCATACTCCATCACACAGGATGGTTCCTTGTCATACTCCATCACACAGGATGGTTCCTTGTCATACTCCATCACACAGGATGGTTCCTTGTCATACTCCATCACACAGGATGGTTCCTTGTCATACTCCATCACACAGGATGGTTCCTTGTCATACTCCATCACACAGGATGGTTACTTGTCATACTCCATCACACAGGATGGTTACTTGTCATACTCCATCACACAGGATGGTTACTTGTCATACTCCATCACACAGGATGCTTCCTTGTCATACTCCATCACACAGGATGGTTACTTGTCATACTCCATCACACATAATGGTTCCTTGTCATACTCCATCACACAGGATGGTTCCTTGTCATACTCCATCACACAGGATGGTTCCTTGTCATACTCCATCACACAGGATGGTTCCTTGTCATACTCCATCACACAGGATGGTTACTTGTCATACTCCATCACACAGGATGGTTCCTTGTCATACTCCATCACACATGATGGTTCCTTGTCATACTCCATCACACAGGATGGTTCCCTGTCATACTCCATCACACAGGATGGTTCCTTGTCATACTGCATCACACAGGATGGTTCCCTGTCATACTCCATCACACAGGATGGTTCCTTGTCATACTCCATCACACAGGATGGTTCCTTGTCATACTCCATCACACAGGATGGTTACTTGTCATCCTCCATCACACAGGATGGTTCCCTGTCATACTCCATCACACAGGATGGTTCCTTGTCATACTCCATCACACAGGATGGTTCCTTGTCATACTCCATCACACAGGATGGTTCCCTGTCATACTCCATCACACAGGATGGTTCCTTGTTATACTCCATCACACAGGATGTTTCTCTGTCATACTCCATCACACAGGATGGTGCCCTGTCATACTCCATCACACAGGATGGTTCCCTGTCATACTCCATTACACAGGATGGTGTCCTCTCATACTCCATCACACAGGATGGTTCCTTGTCATACTCCATCACACAGGATGGTTCCTTGTCATACTCCATCACACAGGATGGTTACTTGTCATCCTCCATCACACAGGATGGTTCCCTCTCATACTCCATCACACAGGATGATTCCCTGTCATACTCCATCACACAGGATGATTCCCTGTCATACTCCATCACACAGGATGGTTTCCTGTCATACTCCATTACACAGGATGGTTCCCTGTCATACTCCATAACACAGGATGGTTCCCCTGTCATACTCCATCACACAGGATGGTTCCCCTGTCATACTCCATCACACAGGATGGTTCCCCTGTCATACTCCATCACACAGGATGGTTCCCCTGTCATACTCCATTACACAGGATGGTGTCCTGTCATACTTCATCACACAGGATGGTGTCCTGTCATACTCCATCACACAGGATGGTTCCCCTGTCATACTCCATTACACAGGATGGTGTCCTGTCATACTCCATCACACAGGATGGTGTCCTGTCATACTCCATCACACAGGATGGTTCCCCTGTCATACTCCATTACACAGGATGGTTCCCTGTCATACTCCATCACACAGGATGGTTCCCCTGTCATACTTCATCACACAGGATGGTGTCCTGTCATACTCCATCACACAGGATGGTGTCCTGTCATACTCCATCACACAGGATGGTTCCCCTGTCATACTCCACCACACAGGATGGTTCCCTGTCATACTTCATCACACAGGATGGTCCCCTGTCATACTCCATCACACAGGATGGTTCCCCTGTCATACTCCATCACACAGGATGGTTCCCCTGTCATACTCCATTACACAGGATGGTGTCCTGTCATACTTCATCACACAGGATGGTCCCCTGTCATACTCCATCACACAGGATGGTTCCCCTGTCATACTTCATCACACAGGATGGTGTCCTGTCATACTCCATCACACAGGATGGTTCCCCTGTCATACTCCATTACACAGGATGGTGTCCTGTCATACTTCATCACACAGGATGGTTCCCCTGTCATACTCCATCACACAGGATGGTTCCCTGTCATACTTCATCACACAGGATGGTTCCCTGTCATACTTCATCACACAGGATGGTTCCCCTGTCATACTTCATCACACAGGATGGTTCCCTGTCATACTTCATCACACAGGATGGTTCCCTGTCATACTCCATCACACAGGATGGTTCCTTGTCATACTCCATCACACAGGATGGTTCCCTGTCATACTCCATCACACAGGATGGTTCCTTGTCATACTCCATTACACAGGATGGTGTCCTGTCATACTCCATCACACAGGATGGTTCCTTGTCATACTCCATTACACAGGATGGTGTCCTGTCATACTCCATCACACAGGATGGTTCCTTGTCATACTCCTTTACACAGGATGGTGTCCTGTCATACTCCATCACACAGGATGGTTCCTTGTCATACTCCATCACACAGGATGGTGTCCTGTCATACTCCATCACACAGGATGGTTCCTTGTCATACTTCATCACACAGGATGGTTCCCCTGTCATACTCCATCACACAGGATGGTTCCTTGTCATACTCCATCACACAAGATGGTTCCCTGTCATACTCCATCACACAGGATGGTGTCCTGTTATACTCCATCACACAGGATGGTTCCTTGTCATACTCCATCACACAGGATTGTTCCCTGTCATACTCCATCACACAGGATGGTGCCCTTTCATACTCCATCAAACAGGATGGTTCCCTGTCATACTCCATCACACAGGATGGTTCCTTGTCATACTCCATAACACAGGATGGTTTCCCTGTCATACTCCATCACAAAGGATGGTTCCTTGTCATACTCCACCACACAGGATGGTTCCGTGTCATACTCCATCACACAGGATGGTTCCCCTGTCATACTCCATCACACAGGATGGTTCCCTGTCATACTCCATCACAAAGGATGGTTCCCTGTCATACTCCATCACACAGGATGGTTCCTTGTCATACTCCATCACACAGGATGGTGCCCTGTCATACTCCATCACACAGGATTGTTCCCTGTCATACTCCATCACACAGGATGGTTCCTTGTCATACTTCATCACACAGGATGGTTCCCTCTCATACTCCATAACACAGGATTGTTCCCTGTCATACTCCATCACACAGGATGGTTCCTTGTCATACTTCATCACACAGGATGGTTCCCTCTCATACTCCATAACACAGGATGGTTCCCTCTCATACTCCATCACAAAGGATGGTTCCTTGTCATACTCCACCACACAGGATGGTGCCCTGTCATACTCCATCACAAAGGATGGTTCCTTGTCATACTCCACCACACAGGATGGTTCCGTGTCATACTCCATCACACACGATGGTTCCCCTGTCATACTCCATCACACACGATGGTTCCCTGTCATACTCCATCACACAGGATGATTCCCCTGTCATACTCCATCACACAGGATGGTTTCCCTGTCATACTCCATTACACAGGATGGTTCCTTGTCATACTCCATCACACAGGATGATTCCCTGTCATACTCCATCACATAGGATGGTTCCTTGTCATACTCCATCACACAGGATGGTTCCTTGTCATACTCCATCACACAGGATGGTTCCCTGTCATACTCCATCACACAGGATGGTTCCTTGTCATACTCCATCACACAGGATGGTTCCCCTGTCATACTCCATCACACAGGATGGTTCCCTGTTATACTCCATCACACAGGATGGTTCCTTGTCATACTCCATCACACAGGATGGTTCCCTGTCATACTCCATCACACAGGATGGTTCCTTGTCATACTCCATCACACAGGATGGTTCCCCTGTCATACTCCATCACACAGGATGGTTCCGTGTCATACTCCATCACACAGGATGGTTCCCCTGTCATACTCCATCACACAGGATGGTTCCCTGTCATACTCCATCACACAGGATGGTTCCTTGTCATACTCCATCACACAGGATGGTTTCCCTGTCATACTCCATTACACAGGATGGTTCCTTGTCATACTCCATCACACAGGATGGTTCCCTGTCATACTCCATCACACAGGATGGTTCCCTGTCATACTCCATCACACAGGATGGTTCCTTGTCATACTCCATCACACAGGATGGTTCCCCTGTCATACTCCATCACACAGGATGGGTCCCTGTCATACTCCATCACACAGGATGGTTGCTTGTCATACTCCATCACACAGGATGGTGCCCTGTCATCCTCCATCACACAGGATGGTTCCTTGTCATACTCCATCACACAGGATGGTTCCCTGTCATACTCCATCACACAGGATGGTGCCCTGTCATATTCCATCACACAGGATGGTTCCTTGTTATACTCCATCACACAGGATGGTTCCTTGTCATACTCCATCACACATGATGGTGCCCTGTCATACTCCATCACACAGGATGGTGCCCTGTCATACTCCATCGCACAGGATGGTTCCCTGTCATACTCCATCACACAGGATGGTGTCCTCTCATACTCCATCACACAGGATGGTTCCCCTATCATACTCCACACAGGATGGTGCCCTGTCATACTTCATCACACAGGATGGTTCCCCTATCATACTCCACACAGGATGGTGCCCTGTCATACTCCATCACACAGGATGGTTCCCCTATCATACTCCACACAGGATGGTGCCCTGTCATACTTCATCACACAGGATGGTTCCCCTGTCATACTCCACACATGATGGTGCCCTGTCATACTCCATCACACAGGATGGTTCCCCTATCATACTCCACACATGATGGTGCCCTGTCATACTCCATCACACAGGATGGTGCCCTGTCATACTCCATCGCACAGGATGGTTCCCTGTCATACTCCATTACACAGGATGGTTCCTTGTCATACTCCATCACACAGGATGGTGCCCTTTCATACTCCATCAAACAGGATGGTTCCCTGTCATACTTCATCACACAGGATGGTTCCCCTGTCATACTCCATCACACAGGATGGTGCCCTGTTATACTCCATCACACAGGATGGTTCCTTGTCATACTCCATCACACAGGATTGTTCCCTGTCATACTCCATCACACAGGATGGTGCCCTTTCATACTCCATCAAACAGGATGGTTCCCTGTCATACTCCATCACACAGGATGGTTCCTTGTCATACTCCATCACACAGGATGGTGCCCTGTCATACTCCATCACACAGGATTGTTCCCTGTCATACTCCATAACACAGGATGGTTTCCCTGTCATACTCCATCACAAAGGATGGTTCCTTGTCATACTCCACCACACAGGATGGTTCCGTGTCATACTCCATCACACAGGATGGTTCCCCTGTCATACTCCATCACACAGGATGGTTCCCTGTCATACTCCATCACAAAGGATGGTTCCCTGTCATACTCCATCACACAGGATGGTTCCTTGTCATACTCCATCACACAGGATGGTGCCCTGTCATACTCCATCACACAGGATTGTTCCCTGTCATACTCCATCACACAGGATGGTTCCTTGTCATACTTCATCACACAGGATGGTTCCCTCTCATACTCCATAACACAGGATTGTTCCCTGTCATACTCCATCACACAGGATGGTTCCTTGTCATACTTCATCACACAGGATGGTTCCCTCTCATACTCCATAACACAGGATGGTTCCCTCTCATACTCCATCACAAAGGATGGTTCCTTGTCATACTCCACCACACAGGATGGTGCCCTGTCATACTCCATCACAAAGGATGGTTCCTTGTCATACTCCACCACACAGGATGGTTCCGTGTCATACTCCATCACACACGATGGTTCCCCTGTCATACTCCATCACACACGATGGTTCCCTGTCATACTCCATCACACAGGATGATTCCCCTGTCATACTCCATCACACAGGATGGTTTCCCTGTCATACTCCATTACACAGGATGGTTCCTTGTCATACTCCATCACACAGGATGATTCCCTGTCATACTCCATCACATAGGATGGTTCCTTGTCATACTCCATCACACAGGATGGTTCCCCTGTCATACTCCATCACACAGGATGGTTCCTTGTCATACTCCATCACACAGGATGGTTCCCTGTCATACTCCATCACACAGGATGGTTGCTTGTCATGCTCCATCACACAGGATGGTTCCTTGTCATACTCCATCACACAGGATGGTTCCCTGTCATACTCCATCACACAGGATGGTTGCTTGTCATACTCCATCACACAGGATGGTTCCTTGTCATACTCCATCACACAGGATGGTTCCTTGTCATACTCCATCACACAGGATGGTTCCCCTGCCATACTCCATCACACAGGATGGTGCCCTGTTATACTCCATCACACAGGATGGTTCCTTGTCATACTCCATCACACAGGATGGTTCCCTGTCATACTCCATCACACAGGATGGTTCCTTGTCATACTCCATCACACAGGATGGTTCCCCTGTCATACTCCATCACACAGGATGGTTCCGTGTCATACTCCATCACACAGGATGGTTCCCCTGTCATACTCCATCACACAGGATGGTTCCCCTGTCATAGTCCATCACACAGGATGATTCCCCTGTCATAGTCCATCACACAGGATGGTTCCTTGTCATACTCCATCACACAGGATGGTTCCCTGTCATACTCCATCACACAGGATGGTTCCTTGTCATACTCCATCACACAGGATGGTTCCCCTGTCATACTCCATCACACAGGATGGGTCCCTGTCATACTCCATCACACAGGATGGTTGCTTGTCATACTCCATCACACAGGATGGTGCCTTGTCATCCTCCATCACACAGGATGGTTCCTTGTCATACTCCATCACACAGGATGGTTCCCTGTCATACTCCATCACACAGGATGGTGCCCTGTCATATTCCATCACACAGGATGGTTCCTTGTTATACTCCATCACACAGGATGGTTCCTTGTCATACTCCATCACACATGATGGTGCCCTGTCATACTCCATCACACAGGATGGTGCCCTGTCATACTCCATCGCACAGGATGGTTCCCTGTCATACTCCATCACACAGGATGGTGTCCTCTCATACTCCATCACACAGGATGGTTCCCCTATCATACTCCACACAGGATGGTGCCCTGTCATACTTCATCACACAGGATGGTTCCCCTGTCATACTCCACACATGATGGTGCCCTGTCATACTCCATCACACAGGATGGTTCCCCTATCATACTCCACACATGATGGTGCCCTGTCATACTCCATCACACAGGATGGTGCCCTGTCATACTCCATCACACAGGATGGTGCCCTGTCATACTTCATCACACAGGATGGTTCCCCTGTCATACTCCACACATGATGGTGCCCTGTCATACTCCATCACACAGGATGGTTCCCCTATCATACTCCACACATGATGGTGCCCTGTCATACTCCATCACACAGGATGGTGCCCTGTCATCCTCCATCACACAGGATGGTTCCTTGTCATACTCCATCACACAGGATGGTTCCCTGTCATACTCCATCACACAGGATGGTGCCCTGTCATATTCCATCACACAGGATGGTTCCTTGTTATACTCCATCACACAGGATGGTTCCTTGTCATACTCCATCACACATGATGGTGCCCTGTCATACTCCATCACACAGGATGGTGCCCTGTCATACTCCATCGCACAGGATGGTTCCTTGTCATACTCCATCACACATGATGGTTCCTTGTCATACTCCATCACACAGGATGGTTCCTTGTCATACTCCATCACACAGGATTGTTCCCTGTCATACTCCATCACACAGGATGGTGCCCTTTCATACTCCATCAAACAGGATGGTTCCCTGTCATACTCCATCACACAGGATGGTTCCTTGTTATACTCCATCACACAGGATGGTTCCTTGTCATACTCCATCACACAGGATGGTGCCCTTTCATACTCCATCAAACAGGATGGTTCCCTGTCATACTCCATCACAAAGGATGGTTCCCTGTCATACTCCATCACACAGGATGGTGCCTTGTCATACTCCATCACACAGGATGGTGCCCTGTCATACTCCATCACACAGGATGGTTACTTGTCATACTCCATCACACAGGATGGTGCCTTGTCATACTCCATCACACAGGATGGTGCCCTGTCATAGTCCATCACACAGGATGGTTACTTGTCATACTCCATCACACAGGATGGTTACTTGTCATACTCCATCACAAAGGATGGTTCCCTGTCATACTCCATAACACAGGATGGTTTCCCTGTCATACTCCATCACAAAGGATGGTTCCTTGTCATACTCCACCACACAGGATGGTTCCGTGTCATACTCCATCACACAGGATGGTTCCTTGTCATACTCCATCACAAAGGATGGTTCCTTGTCATACTCCATCACACAGGATGGTTCCTTGTCATACTCCATCACACAGGATGGTTCCTTGTCATACTCCATCACACAGGATGGTTCCTTGTCATACTCCATCACAAAGGATGGTTCCCTGTCATACTCCATCACACAGGATGGTTCCCTGTCATACTCCATCACACAGGATGGTTCCTTGTCATACTCCATCACACAGGATGGTTCCCTGTCATACTCCATCACACAGGATGGTTCCCTGTCATACTCCATCACACAGGATGGTTCCTTGTCATCCTCCATCACACAGGATGGTTCCCTGTCATACTCCATCACAAAGGATGGTTCCTTGTCATACTCCACCACACAGGATGGTTCCGTGTCATACTCCATCACACAGGATGATTCCCCTGTCATACTCCATCACACAGGATGGTTTCCCTGTCATACTCCATTACACAGGATGGTTCCTTGTCATACTCCATCACACAGGATGATTCCCTGTCATACTCCATCACATAGGATGGTTCCTTGTCATACTCCATCACACAGGATGGTGCCCTGTTATACTCCATCACACAGGATGGTTCCTTGTCATACTCCATCACACAGGATGGTTCCTTGTCATACTCCATCACATAGGATGGTTCCTTGTCATGCTCCATCACACAGGATGGTGCCCTGTTATACTCCATCACACAGGATGGTTACTTGTCATACTCCATCACACAGGATGGTTCCCTGTCATACTCCATCACACAGGATGGTTCCTTGTCATACTCCATCACACAGGATGGTTCCCCTGTCATACTCCATCACACAGGATGGTTCCGTGTCATACTCCATCACACAGGATGGTTCCCCTGTCATACTCCATCACACAGGATGGTTCCCTGTCATACTCCATCACACAGGATGATTCCCCTGTCATACTCCATCACACAGGATGGTTTCCCTGTCATACTCCATTACACAGGATGGTTCCTTGTCATACTCCATCACACAGGATGGTTCCCTGTCATACTCCATCACACAGGATGGTTCCTTGTCATACTCCATCACACAGGATGGTTCCCCTGTCATACTCCATCACACAGGATGGGTCCCTGTCATACTCCATCACACAGGATGGTTGCTTGTCATACTCCATCACACAGGATGGTGCCCTGTCATCCTCCATCACACAGGATGGTTCCTTGTCATACTCCATCACACAGGATGGTTCCCTGTCATACTCCATCACACAGGATGGTGCCCTGTCATATTCCATCACACAGGATGGTTCCTTGTTATACTCCATCACACAGGATGGTTCCTTGTCATACTCCATCACACATGATGGTGCCCTGTCATACTCCATCACACAGGATGGTGCCCTGTCATACTCCATCGCACAGGATGGTTCCGTGTTATACTCAATCACACAGGATGGTGCCTTGTCATACTCCATCACACAGGATGGTGCCCTGTCATAGTCCATCACACAGGATGGTTACTTGTCATACTCCATCACACAGGATGGTTACTTGTCATACTCCATCACACAGGATGGTTACTTGTCATACTCCATCACACAGGATGGTTACTTGTCATACTCCATCACACAGGATGGTTACTTGTCATACTCCATCACACAGGATGGTTACTTGTCATACTCCATCACACAGGATGGTTCCTTGTCATACTCCATCACACAGGATGGTTCCTTGTCATACTCCATCACACAGGATGGTTCCTTGTCATACTCCATATTACAAAAAAGTAATTTTTAAAAGAAGAGAGAGATGTTAAGATTTACTCCTTTTGTAATAAAGAGTTCGGGATACATAAATACACACATTAATATAAATTAATCTTTAATATATAAAAATCAACTATCTTTGGTCTAGAGGTATTTGAACTATGATATAATAATAATATGTACATGTTACTATAATAAATTATAATCAGCATTTTACTAAAATATAATTAATAACCCTACACAGGGTACAACTCTTGACACTACTGTCACTATATATATATATCTCTATGCTAAAACAATAAATTATAAATAACATTTTTATAATAATAAATTACAATCAACTGCCTCTCACGACACGAAGTCAGTCACACGACACTGTTCAGTGTACACTACAACCAGGCCATCTTCAGTGTCCCACGACACCCTTTTCATCTCAGTGTTCCACTACGGTCCTGTGCATATCTCAGTGTTCCACTCCATCGTACGTCCCTCAGTGTCACACTACGGTCCTGGCCCAGTTCAGTGTAACACTCCAACCTTTTCTTCATGTAATGTCCCACTAAACAGCATCTGACGACTCCGGCCCACAGTTGATCAACGTAGACGGTGAGTCCACAGACATCACCGGTAGTCCAGTAAATCCTCTCCAAAGGCGGTTGACACACCGCTAGCCGAACACCATGCTGCAAGCTCACTGAATGCGGCCGTCAAGTAACTGAGGCCAACAGACTCAGTGAGCTGCGGTGAGCGGTTCTTCTAACGCCAGTAGATAGGTACGATTCGGTGGTCAGGTACCTACTGCATAGACGTGTACCCTGAGGAGTTCAGGTACTTAATGTTGAAGCCAGTAGACGTGTACCCTTCGGTGGTCAGGTACCTACTGCTTAGGTGTGTACAGCGAGGCGCTCAGGTACATAATATTTCTAAAGCCAGTAGACGTGTACCCTTCGGTGGTCAGGTACCTACTGCTTAGGTGTGTACAGCGAGGCGCTCTGGTACATACTGTTACTAAAGCCAGTAGACGTGTACCCTTCGGTGGTCAGGTACCTACTGCTTAGGTGTGTACAGCGAGGCGCTCTGGTACATACTGTTACTAAAGCCAGTAGACGTGTACCCTTCGGTGGTCAGGTACCTACTGCTTAGGTGTGTACAGCGAGGCGCTCTGGTACATACTGTTACTAAAGCCAGTAGACGTGTACCCTTCGGTGGTCAGGTACCTACTGCTTAGGTGTGTACAGCGAGGCGCTCTGGTACATACTGTTACTAAAGCCAGTAGACGTGTACCCTTCGGTGGTCAGGTACCTACTGCTTAGGTGTGTACCGTGAGGCACTCAGGCTCTTACTGCTCTAAGGCCGGCTCAGCAGCCCCCACATTGGGTTTGATGACGCACCCAGTGGTACTGCCGGCCGGCAGGTTAACTATTTAACCGCTAGTTTGGCAGGGGCCGCAACACCCCCACCACAAAAGGACCGACACACAAAGATCAATGTAATATGTATCCCGAACCGTCATCCCGGATATGATCGTCCAGAAATCATTCTAGATAATCATTATCCTCCCGGACAGGCCACTCATATATTACAAAAAAGTAATTTTTAAAAGACGATGGTATTAAGATTTACTTCTTTTGTAATAAAGAGTTCGGGATACATAAATACACACATTAATATAAATTAATCTTTAATATATAAAAATCAACTATCTTTGGTCTAGAGGTATTTGAACTATGATATAATAATAATATGTACATGTTACTATAATAAATTATAATCAGCATTTTACTAAAATATAATTAATAACCCTACACAGGGTACAACTCTTGACACTACTGTCACTATATATATATATCTCTATGCTAAAACAATAAATTATAAATAACATTTTTATAATAATAAATTACAATCAACTGCCTCCTCACGACACGAAGTCAGTCACACGACACTGTTCAGTGTACACTACAACCAGGCCTATCTTCAGTGTCCCACGACACCCTTTTCATCTCAGTGTTCCACTACGGTCCTATGCATATCTCAGTGTTCCACTCCATCGTACGTCCTCAGTGTCACACTACGGTCCTCCTGGCCCAGTTCAGTGTAACACTCCAACCTTTTCTTCATGTAATGTCCCACTAAACAGCATCTGACGACTCCGGCCCACAGTTGATCAACGTAGACGGTGAGTCCACAGACATCACCGGTAGTCCAGTAAATCCTCCAAAGGCGGCTTGACACACCGCCTAGCCGAACACCATGCTGCAAGCTCACTGAATGCGGCCGTCAATAACTGAGGCCAACAGACTCAGTGAGCTGCGGTGAGCGGTTCTTCTAACGCCAGTAGATAGGTACAAGATTCGGTGGTCAGGTACCTACTGCATAGACGTGTACCTGAGGGAGTTCAGGTACTTAATGTTGAAGCCAGTAGACGTGTACCCTTCTGGTGGTCAGGTACCTACTGCTTAGGTGTGTACAGCGAGGCGCTAGGTACATAATATTTCTAAAGCCAGTAGACGTGACCCTTCGGTGGTCGGTATACTGCTTAGTGTGCACTGAGGCGCTCTGGTACATACTGTTACAAAGCCAGTAGACGTACCCTTCTGGTGGTCAGGTACCCTGTTAGGTGTGTACAGCGAGGCGCTCTGGCAGACTGTTACTAAAGCCAGTAGACGTGCATCTTGGTGGTCAGGTACCTACTGCTTAGGTGTACAGCGAGGCGCTCTGGTACATACCGTTACTAAAGCCAGTAGACGTATACCCTTCGGTGGTCAGGTACCTACTGCTTAGGTGTGTACAGCGAGGCGCTCGGCACATACTGTTACCAAAGCCAGTAGACGTACCCTTCGGTGGTCAGGTACCTACTGCTTAGGTGTGTACCGTGAGGCACAGGCTCTTTACTGCTCTGAAGGCCGGATCAGCCAGCCCACATTGGGTTTGATGACGCACCCAGTGGTACTGCCGGCCGGCAGGTTAACTATTTAACCGCTAGTTTGGCAGGGGCCGCAACACTCCATCACACAGGATGGTTACTTGTCATACTCCATCACACAGGATGGTTCCTTGTCATACTCCATCACACAGGATGGTTCCTTGTCATACTCCATCACACAGGATGGTTCCTTGTCATACTCCATCACACAGGATGGTTCCTTGTCATACTCCATCACACAGGATGGTTACTTGTCATACTCCATCACACAGGATGGTTCCTTGTCATACTCCATCACACAGGATGGTTCCCTGTCATACTCCATCA
>NC_091295.1:70351035-70353535 GCF_038502225.1 Cherax quadricarinatus | reverse complement strand
CAGACTCTTCAACCTGCTACCAGCAGACTCTTCAACCTTCTACCAGCAGACTCTTCAACCTGCCTACAGCAGAACGACTCACAACCTTCTATCCGCCCAGACTCTTCAACCTGCTACCAGCAGAACGCTAGAATTCCTTCTACTCAGCAGACTCTTCAACCTTGCTGACAGCAGAACCTTCTACCAGCCAGAACCTCTTAACCTTCTACCAGCAGACTCTTCAACCTTCTACCAGCAGACTCTTCAACCTTCTACCAGCAGACTCTTCTTAACCTTCTACCAGCAGACTCTTAACCTTCTACCAGCAGACTCTTCAACCTTCTACCAGCAGGACTCTTTCCAACCTTCTCCAGCAGACTCTTCAACCTTCTACCAGCAGACTCTTCAACCTTCTACCAGCAGACTCTTCAACCTTCTAGGGCTCAGCAGACTCTTCAACCTTCTACTCCAGCAGACTCTTCAACCTGCTACTAGCAGACTCTTCAACCTTCTACCAGCAGACTCTTCAACCTTCTACCAGCAGACTCTTCAACCTTCTACCAGCAGACTCTTCAGCCTTCTACTAGACTCTTCAACCTTCTACCAGCAGACTCTTCAACCTTCTACCAGCAGACTCTTCAAGCCTTCTACTAGCAGACTCTTCAAGGCCTTCTACCAGCAGACTCTTCCAACCTTCTACCAGCAGACTCTTCAACCTGCGCTACCAGCAGACGCTAGAACCTTCATCAGCAGACTCTCTTCAACCTGCTACCAGCAGACGCTAGAACCTTCTGCCAGCAGACTCTTCAACCTGCTACCAGCGAACGCTAGAACTTCTTACCTACCGCAGACTCTTCCAACCTGCTACCAGCAGACGCTAGAACCTTCTACCAGCAGACTCTTCAACCTGCTACCAGCAGACGCTAGAACCTTCTACCAGCAGACGGCTTCAACCAACCTGCTACCAGCGAACGCTAGAACCTTCTACCAGCAGACTCCACAACCTGCTGCAGCGAACGCTAGAACCTTCCAGCAGCAGACTCTTCAACCTGCTACCAGCAGACGCTAGAACCTTCTACCAGCAGACTCTTCAACCTGCTACCAGCAGACGCTAGAACCTTCTACCAGCAGACTCTTCAACCTGCTACCAGCAGACGCTAGAACCTTCTACCAGCAGACTCTTCAACCTGCTACCAGCAGACGCTAGAACCTTCTACCAGCAGACTCTTCAACCTGCTACCAGGAGACGCTAGAACCTTCTACCAGCAGACTCTTCAACCTGCTACCAGCAGACGCTAGAACCTTCTACCAGCAGACTCTTCAACCTTCTACCAGCAGACTCTTCAACCTTCTACCAGCAGACTCTTCAACCTTCTACCAGCAGACTCTTCAACCTGCTACCAGCAGACTCTTCAACCTTCTACCAGCAGACTCTTCAACCTTCTACCAGCAGACTCTTCAACCTTCTACCAGCAGACTCTTCAACCTTCTACCAGCAGACTCTTCAACCTTCTACCAGCAGACTCTTCAACCTTCTACCAGCAGACTCTTCAACCTTCTACCAGCAGACTCTTCAACCTTCTACCAGCAGACTCTTCAACCTTCTACCAGCAGACGCTAGAACCTGGTGACATACAGGTAGTGCACCTGTTTGCTGTCAGGTAAACAGGTCAGCAGGTACAGACTTGCACCGTACGTCTCGATACTGTATAACCCCTATGGGTTTAGTACTCTCATAATAATAATAAAAATAATAATAATAAATCTCGGCTTCCCCAGATTTTTAACTTCGTTACTTCGTTTGTGAGGCAAAGTTGCTGCCGCCGGGCTCTTAGCCCCCCCCTCTCAGTCCCTATTTACCCTCACACTCCCTATTTCCTCTCAGTCCCTATTTACCCTCACACTCCCTATTTCCTCCCTCTCATTCCCTGTTTTCCCTCACACTCCCTATTTCCTCCCTCTCATTCCCTGTTTTCCCTCACACTCCCTATTTCCTCCCTCTCATTCCCTATTTTCCCTCACACTCCCTATTTCCTCCCTCTCATTCCCTATTTTCCCTCACACTCCCTATTTCCTCCCTCTCATTCCCTATTTTCCCTCACACTCCCTATTTCCTCCCTCTCATTCCCTGTTTTCCCTCACACTCCCTATTTCCTCCCTCTCATTCCCTATTTTCCCTCACACTCCCTATTTCCTCCCTCTCATTCCCTGTTTTTTCATTCGTTCACTATTTTACCATCTCGTGTCCTCCCACTTAGTTCTTGCCAGTCACGTTCCTATCTCTGTCTCTCTTTTACCTTCCCTCCTCCCTCCCTTCCCTCCCTCCCTCCCTCCCTCCCTCCCCCCCTCCCTCCCTCCCTCCCCTCTCTCCCTTCCCTCTCTCCCTTCCCTCTCTCCTCAAAGCCGGACCTTTAAACTGTCCAAATCCCTCTCACTCACGAGGAACGCCTCTTGATTGCTCTGGTTAACTTTGAGCGTGACAGTAATGGTCTTATGTGTACTCAGGCGATATAGTGGCAAC
>NC_091295.1:70143535-70346035 GCF_038502225.1 Cherax quadricarinatus | reverse complement strand
TGTGGTGACCTAACACCAGTAATACAACACCTGTGAGAGGTGAAGGAGTGTTGTGGTGACCTCACACCAGTAATACAACACCTGTGAGAGGTGAAGGAGTGTTGTGGTGACCTAACACCAGTAATACAACACCTGTGAGAGGTGACGGAGTGTTGTGGTGACCTAACACCAGTAATACAACACCTGTGAGAGGTGACGGAGTGTTGTGGTGACCTAACACCAGTAATACAACACCTGTGAGAGGTGACGGAGTGTTGTGGTGACCTAACACCAGTAATACAACACCTGTGAGAGGTGACGGAGTGTTGTGGTGACCTCACACCAGTAATACAACACCTGTGGGAACACATCATTGGTTAAAGCTTCTTGTGTTGCACAGGCGCCACACAGTACATAGCCTCTTCAACAGTCATCTCTCTCACTTCCACACCATCTCTCCTTCCTTCGTTTCTACGTCTTTGATATTTCATGGCCGTTGTAACGTTCGTTATTCTCCATCAGGTTAGGCTGATTTATACCCATCCTGTGGGTGGTAGTCATCCTATACCCATCCTGTGGGTGGTAGTCATCCTATACCCATCCTGTGGGTGGTAGTCATCCTATACCCATCCTGTGGGTGGTAGTCATCCTATACCCATCCTGTGGGTGGTAGTCATCCTATACCCATCCTGTGAGTGGTAGTCATCCTATACCCATCCTGTGGGAGGTAGTCATCCTATACCCATCCTGTGAGTGGTAGTCATCCTATACCCATCCTGTGGGTGGTAGTCATCCTATACCCATCCTGTGGGTGGTAGTCATCCTATACCCATCCTGTGGGTGGTAGTCATCCTATACCCATCCTGTGGGTGGTAGTCATCCTATACCCATCCTGTGGGTGGTAGTCATCCTATACCCATCCTGTGGGTGGTAGTCATCCTATACCCATCCTGTGGGTGGTAGTCATCCTATACCCATCCTGTGGGTGGTAGTCATCCTATACCCATCCTGTGGGTGGTAGTCATCCTATACCCATCCTGTGGGTGGTAGTCATCCTATACCCATCCTGTGGGTGGTAGTCATCCTATACCCATCCTGTGGGTGGTAGTCATCCTATACCCATCCTGTGGGTGGTAGTCATCCTATACCCATCCTGTGGGTGGTAGTCATCCTATACCCATCCTGTGGGTGGTAGTCATCCTATACCCATCCTGTGGGTGGTAGTCATCCTATACCCATCCTGTGGGTGGTAGTCATCCTATACCCATCCTGTGAGTGGTAGTCATCCTATACCCATCCTGTGGGTGGTAGTCATCCTATACCCATCCTGTGGGTGGTAGTCATCCTATACCCATCCTGTGGGTGGTAGTCATCCTATACCCATCCTGTGGGTGGTAGTCATCCTATACCCATCCTGTGAGTGGTAGTCATCCTATACCCATCCTGTGGGTGGTAGTCATCCTATACCCATCCTGTGGGTGGTAGTCATCCTATACCCATCCTGTGAGTGGTAGTCATCCTATACCCATCCTGTGGGTGGTAGTCATCCTATACCCATCCTGTGGGTGGTAGTCATCCTATACCCATCCTGTGGGTGGTAGTCATCCTATACCCATCCTGTGGGTGGTAGTCATCCTATACCCATCCTGTGGGTGGTAGTCATCCTATACCCATCCTGTGGGTGGTAGTCATCCTATACCCATCCTGTGGGTGGTAGTCATCCTATACCCATCCTGTGGGTGGTAGTCGTAGTCATCCTATACCCATCCTGTGGGTGGTAGTCATCCTATACCCATCCTGTGGGTGGTAGTCATCCTATACCCATCCTGTGGGTGGTAGTCATCCTATACCCATCCTGTGGGTGGTAGTCATCCTATACCCATCCTGTGGGTGGTAGTCATCCTATACCCATCCTGTGGGTGGTAGTCATCCTATACCCATCCTGTGGGTGGTAGTCATCCTATACCCATCCTGTGGGTGGTAGTCATCCTATACCCATCCTGTGGGTGGTAGTCATCCTATACCCATCCTGTGGGTGGTAGTCATCCTATACCCATCCTGTGGGTGGTAGTCATCCTATACCCATCCTGTGGGTGGTAGTCATCCTATACCCATCCTGTGGGTGGTAGTCATCCTATACCCATCCTGTGAGTGGTAGTCATCCTATACCCATCCTGTGGGTGGTAGTCATCCTATACCCATCCTGTGGGTGGTAGTCATCCTATACCCATCCTGTGAGTGGTAGTCATCCTATACCCATCCTGTGGGTGGTAGTCATCCTATACCCATCCTGTGGGTGGTAGTCATCCTATACCCATCCTGTGGGTGGTAGTCATCCTATACCCATCCTGTGGGTGGTAGTCATCCTATACCCATCCTGTGGGTGGTAGTCATCCTATACCCATCCTGTGGGTGGTAGTCATCCTATACCCATCCTGTGGGTGGTAGTCATCCTATACCCATCCTGTGGGTGGTAGTCATCCTATACCCATCCTGTGGGTGGTAGTCATCCTATACCCATCCTGTGGGTGGTAGTCATCCTATACCCATCCTGTGGGTGGTAGTCATCCTATACCCATCCTGTGGGTGGTAGTCATCCTATACCCATCCTGTGGGTGGTAGTCATCCTATACCCATCCTGTGGGTGGTAGTCATCCTATACCCATCCTGTGGGTGGTAGTCATCCTATACCCATCCTGTGGGTGGTAGTCATCCTATACCCATCCTGTGGGTGGTAGTCATCCTATACCCATCCTGTGGGTGGTAGTCATCCTATACCCATCCTGTGGGTGGTAGTCATCCTATACCCATCCTGTGGGTGGTAGTCATCCTATACCCATCCTGTGGGTGGTAGTCATCCTATACCCATCCTGTGGGTGGTAGTCATCCTATACCCATCCTGTGGGTGGTAGTCATCCTATACCCATCCTGTGGGTGGTAGTCATCCTATACCCATCCTGTGGGTGGTAGTCATCCTATACCCATCCTGTGGGTGGTAGTCATCCTATACCCATCCTGTGGGTGGTAGTCATCCTATACCCATCCTGTGGGTGGTAGTCATCCTATACCCATCCTGTGGGTGGTAGTCATCCTATACCCATCCTGTGGGTGGTAGTCATCCTATACCCATCCTGTGGGTGGTAGTCATCCTATACCCATCCTGTGGGTGGTAGTCATCCTATACCCATCCTGTGGGTGGTAGTCATCCTATACCCATCCTGTGGGTGGTAGTCATCCTATACCCATCCTGTGGGTGGTAGTCATCCTATACCCATCCTGTGGGTGGTAGTCATCCTATACCCATCCTGTGGGTGGTAGTCATCCTATACCCATCCTGTGGGTGGTAGTCATCCTATACCCATCCTGTGGGTGGTAGTCATCCTATACCCATCCTGTGGGTGGTAGTCATCCTATACCCATCCTGTGGGTGGTAGTCATCCTATACCCATCCTGTGGGTGGTAGTCATCCTATACCCATCCTGTGGGTGGTAGTCATCCTATACCCATCCTGTGGGTGGTAGTCATCCTATACCCATCCTGTGGGTGGTAGTCATCCTATACCCATCCTGTGAGTGGTAGTCATCCTATACCCATCCTGTGGGTGGTAGTCATCCTATACCCATCCTGTGGGTGGTAGTCATCCTATACCCATCCTGTGGGTGGTAGTCATCCTATACCCATCCTGTGGGTGGTAGTCATCCTATACCCATCCTGTGGGTGGTAGTCATCCTATACCCATCCTGTGGGTGGTAGTCATCCTATACCCATCCTGTGGGTGGTAGTCATCCTATACCCATCCTGTGGGTGGTAGTCATCCTATACCCATCCTGTGGGTGGTAGTCATCCTATACCCATCCTGTGGGTGGTAGTCATCCTATACCCATCCTGTGGGTGGTAGTCATCCTATACCCATCCTGTGGGTGGTAGTCATCCTATACCCATCCTGTGGGTGGTAGTCATCCTATACCCATCCTGTGGGTGGTAGTCATCCTATACCCATCCTGTGGGTGGTAGTCATCCTATACTCATCCTGTATGTCGTAGTCATCCTATACCCATCCTGTGGGTGGTAGTCATCCTATACCCATCCTGTGGGTGGTAGTCATCCTATACCCATCCTGTGGGTGGTAGTCATCCTATACCCATCCTGTGGGTGGTAGTCATCCTATACCCATCCTGTGGGTGGTAGTCATCCTATACCCATCCTGTGGGTGGTAGTCATCCTATACCCATCCTGTGGGTGGTAGTCATCCTATACCCATCCTGTGGGTGGTAGTCATCCTATACCCATCCTGTGGGTGGTAGTCATCCTATACCCATCCTGTGGGTGGTAGTCATCCTATACCCATCCTGTGGGTGGTAGTCATCCTATACCCATCCTGTGGGTGGTAGTCATCCTATACCCATCCTGTGGGTGGTAGTCATCCTATACCCATCCTGTGGGTGGTAGTCATCCTATACCCATCCTGTGGGTGGTAGTCATCCTATACCCATCCTGTGGGTGGTAGTCATCCTATACCCATCCTGTGGGTGGTAGTCATCCTATACCCATCCTGTGGGTGGTAGTCATCCTATACCCATCCTGTGGGTGGTAGTCATCCTATACCCATCCTGTGGGTGGTAGTCATCCTATACCCATCCTGTGGGTGGTAGTCATCCTATACCCATCCTGTGGGTGGTAGTCATCCTATACCCATCCTGTGGGTGGTAGTCATCCTATACCCATCCTGTGGGTGGTAGTCATCCTATACCCATCCTGTGGGTGGTAGTCATCCTATACCCATCCTGTGGGTGGTAGTCATCCTATACCCATCCTGTGGGTGGTAGTCATCCTATACCCATCCTGTGGGTGGTAGTCATCCTATACCCATCCTGTGGGTGGTAGTCATGCTATACCCATCCTGTGAGTGGTAGTCATGACATACCCATCCTGTGAGTGGTAGTCATGACATACCCATCCTGTGAGTGGTAGTCATGCTATACCCATCTTGTGAGTGGTAGTCATGACATACCCATCCTGTGAGTGGTAGTCATGCTATACCCATCTTGTGAGTGGTAGTCATGACATACCCATCCTGTGAGTGGTAGTCATGCTATACCCATCCTGTGAGTGGTAGTCATGCTATACCCATCCTGTGGGTGGTAGTCATCCTATACCCATCCTGTGGGTGGTAGTCATCCTATACCCATCCTGTGGGTGGTAGTCATCCTATACCCATCCTGTGGGCGGTAGTAACGTCATACCCATCCTGTGGGTGGTAGTCATCCTATACCCATCCTGTGGGTGGTAGTCATCCTATACCCATCCTGTGGGTGGTAGTCATCCTATACCCATCCTGTGGGTGGTAGTCATCCTATACCCATCCTGTGGGTGGTAGTCATCCTATACCCATCCTGTGGGTGGTAGTCATCCTATACCCATCCTGTGGGTGGTAGTCATCCTATACCCATCCTGTGGGTGGTAGTCATCCTATACCCATCCTGTGGGTGGTAGTCATCCTATACCCATCCTGTGGGTGGTAGTCATCCTATACCCATCCTGTGGGTGGTAGTCATCCTATACCCATCCTGTGGGTGGTAGTCATCCTATACCCATCCTGTGGGTGGTAGTCATCCTATACCCATCCTGTGGGTGGTAGTCATCCTATACCCATCCTGTGGGTGGTAGTCATCCTATACCCATCCTGTGGGTGGTAGTCATCCTATACCCATCCTGTGGGTGGTAGTCATCCTATACCCATCCTGTGGGTGGTAGTCATCCTATACCCATCCTGTGGGTGGTAGTCATCCTATACCCATCCTGTGGGTGGTAGTCACCCCATACCCATCCTGTGGGTGGTAGTCACCCCATACCCATCCTGTGGGTGGTAGTCACCCCATACCCATCCTGTGGGTGGTAGTCACCCCATACCCATCCTGTGGGTGGTAGTCACCCCATACCCATCCTGTGGGTGGTAGTCATCCTATACCCATCCTGTGGGTGGTAGTCATCCTATACCCATCCTGTGGGTGGTAGTCACCCCATACCCATCCTGTGGGTGGTAGTCACCCCATACCCATCCTGTGGGTGGTAGTCATCCTATACCCATCCTGTGGGTGGTAGTCATCCTATACCCATCCTGTGGGTGGTAGTCACCCCATACCCATCCTGTGGGTGGTAGTCATCCTATACCCATCCTGTGGGTGGTAGTCATCCTATACCCATCCTGTGGGTGGTAGTCACCCCATACCCATCCTGTGAGTGGTAGTCATCCTATACCCATCCTGTGAGTGGTAGTCATGACATACCCATCCTGTGAGTGGTAGTGGAAGTATTACAGACACATGGATCCAGGGACTGGAAGCCAGTATTACAGACACATGGATCCAGGGACTGGAAGCCAGTATTACAGACACATGGATCCAGGGACTGGAAGCCAGTATTACAGACACATGGATCCAGGGACTGGAAGCCAGTATTACAGACACATGGATCCAGGGACTGGAAGCCAGTATTACAGACACATGGATCCAGGGACTGGAAGCCAGTATTACAGACACATGGATCCAGGGACTGGAAGCCAGTATTACAGACACATGGATCCAGGGACTGGAAGCCAGTATTACAGACACATGGATCCAGGGACTGGAAGCCAGTATTACAGACACATGGATCCAGGGACTGGAAGCCAGTATTACAGACACATGGATCCAGGGACTGGAAGCCAGTATTACAGACACATGGATCCAGGGACTGGAAGCCAGTATTACAGACACATGGATCCAGGGACTGGAAGCCAGTATTACAGACACATGGATCCAGGGACTGGAAGCCAGTATTACAGACACATGGATCCAGGGACTGGAAGCCAGTATTACAGACACATGGATCCAGGGACTGGAAGCCAGTATTACAGACACATGGATCCAGGGACTGGAAGCCAGTATTACAGACACATGGATCCAGGGACTGGAAGCCAGTATTACAGACACATGGATCCAGGGACTGGAAGCCAGTATTACAGACACATGGATCCAGGGACTGGAAGCCAGTATTACAGACACATGGATCCAGGGACTGGAAGCCAGTATTACAGACACATGGATCCAGGGACTGGAAGCCAGTATTACAGACACATGGATCCAGGGACTGGAAGCCAGTATTACAGACACATGGATCCAGGGACTGGAAGCCAGTATTACAGACACATGGATCCAGGGACTGGAAGCCAGTATTACAGACACATGGATCCAGGGACTGGAAGCCAGTATTACAGACACATGGATCCAGGGACTGGAAGCCAGTATTACAGACACATGGATCCAGGGACTGGAAGCCAGTATTACAGACACATGGATCCAGGGACTGGAAGCCAGTATTACAGACACATGGATCCAGGGACTGGAAGCCAGTATTACAGACACATGGATCCAGGGACTGGAAGCCAGTATTACAGACACATGGATCCAGGGACTGGAAGCCAGTATTACAGACACAGTATTACAGACACATGGATCCAGGGACTGGAAGCCAGTATTACAGACACATGGATCCAGGGACTGGAAGCCAGTATTACAGACACATGGATCCAGGGACTGGAAGCCAGTATTACAGACACATGGATCCAGGGACTGGAAGCCAGTATTACAGACACATGGATCCAGGGACTGGAAGCCAGTATTACAGACACATGGATCCAGGGACTGGAAGCCAGTATTACAGACACATGGATCCAGGGACTGGAAGCCAGTATTACAGACACATGGATCCAGGGACTGGAAGCCAGTATTACAGACACATGGATCCAGGGACTGGAAGCCAGTATTACAGACACATGGATCCAGGGACTGGAAGCCAGTATTACAGACACATGGATCCAGGGACTGGAAGCCAGTATTACAGACACATGGATCCAGGGACTGGAAGCCAGTATTACAGACACATGGATCCAGGGACTGGAAGCCAGTATTACAGACACATGGATCCAGGGACTGGAAGCCAGTATTACAGACACATGGATCCAGGGACTGGAAGCCAGTATTACAGACACATGGATCCAGGGACTGGAAGCCAGTATTACAGACACATGGATCCAGGGACTGGAAGCCAGTATTACAGACACATGGATCCAGGGACTGGAAGCCAGTATTACAGACACATGGATCCAGGGACTGGAAGCCAGTATTACAGACACATGGATCCAGGGACTGGAAGCCAGTATTACAGACACATGGATCCAGGGACTGGAAGCCAGTATTACAGACACATGGATCCAGGGACTGGAAGCCAGTATTACAGACACATGGATCCAGGGACTGGAAGCCAGTATTACAGACACATGGATCCAGGGACTGGAAGCCAGTATTACAGACACACATGGATCACAGGGACTGGAAGCCAGTATTACAGACACATGGATCCAGGGACTGGAAGCCAGTATTACAGACACATGGATCCAGGGACTGGAAGCCAGTATTACAGACACATGGATCCAGGGACTGGAAGCCAGTATTACAGACACATGGATCCAGGGACTGGAAGCCAGTATTACAGACACATGGATCCAGGGACTGGAAGCCAGTATTACAGACACATGGATCCAGGGACTGGAAGCCAGTATTACAGACACATGGATCCAGGGACTGGAAGCCAGTATTACAGACACATGGATCCAGGGACTGGAAGCCAGTATTACAGACACATGGATCCAGGGACTGGAAGCCAGTATTACAGACACATGGATCCAGGGACTGGAAGCCAGTATTACAGACACATGGATCCAGGGACTGGAAGCCAGTATTACAGACACATGGATCCAGGGACTGGAAGCCAGTATTACAGACACATGGATCCAGGGACTGGAAGCCAGTATTACAGACACATGGATCCAGGGACTGGAAGCCAGTATTACAGACACATGGATCCAGGGACTGGAAGCCAGTATTACAGACACATGGATCCAGGGACTGGAAGCCAGTATTACAGACACATGGATCCAGGGACTGGAAGCCAGTATTACAGACACATGGATCCAGGGACTGGAAGCCAGTATTACAGACACATGGATCCAGGGACTGGAAGCCAGTATTACAGACACATGGATCCAGGGACTGGAAGCCAACATTACAGACACATGGATCCAGGGACTGGAAGCCAGTATTACAGACACATGGATCCAGGGACTGGAAGCCAACATTCGTGTTCACTAAGCACTAACACTTTAGTGTACATGCTCACTATACTGACTCACACACCAGTCTTATCCCTCCCAATACTCCGACACAAATATTATTGTATCGTATTTGAATGTATTTATATGACCATCACTGTTAGGCAGGTGGTGCTCAGATGGCACCTGCATGTTATCACTGTCAGGCAGGTGATGCTCAGATGGCACCTGCATGTTATCACTGTCAGGCAGGTGGTGCTCAGATGGCACCTGCATGTTATCACTGTCAGGCAGGTGATGCTCAGATGGCACCTCCATGTTATCACTGTCAGGCAGGTGATGCTCAGATGGCACCTGCATGACCATCACTGTCAGGCAGGTGGTGCTCAGATGGCACCTGCATGTTACCACTGTCAGGCAGGTGGTGCTCAGATGGCACCTGCATGTTATCACTGTCAGGCAGGTGGTGCTCAGATGGCACCTGCATGTTATCACTGTCAGGCAGGTGGTGCTCAGATGGCACCTGCATGTTACCACTGTCAGGCAGGTGGTGCTCAGATGGCACCTGCATGTTATCACTGTCAGGCAGGTGGTGCTCAGATGGCACCTGCATGTTATCACTGTCAGGCAGGTGATGCTCAGATAGCACCTGCATGTTATCACTGTCAGGCAGGTGATGCTCAGATGGCACCTGCATGTTACCACTGTCAGGCAGGTGGTGCTCAGATGGCACCTGCATGTTATCACTGTCAGGCAGGTGATGCTCAGATAGCACCTGCATGTTATCACTGTCAGGCAGGTGATGCTCAGATGGCACCTGCATGTTATCACTGTCAGGCAGGTGGTGCTCAGATGGCACCTGCATGTTATCACTGTCAGGCAGGTGGTGCTCAGATGGCACCTGCATGTTACCACTGTCAGGCAGGTGGTGCTCAGATGGCACCTGCATGTTATCACTGTCAGGCAGGTGGTGCTCAGATGGCACCTGCATGTTATCACTGTCAGGCAGGTGATGCTCAGATAGCACCTGCATGTTATCACTGTCAGGCAGGTGATGCTCAGATGGCACCTGCATGTTATCAGTTTCAATTTACAAACTGTGGTAATCTACCTCGTAAATAATCATGGTATATATTTACATAACTCCGGCAGAATATTATTTACCTTAGTTAGCCATGAAAACATTTTAATCTGCTCCATGACACTAACTATTATATTTCATCCAAAACTTAATATATGTGAGACTTCCTCAATAATATTTTTTTTGTTGATGAAAGGAATGTTTGGGATGTCACATTAATGTTTGAGTTGATGTTTATCTGCATTAGGGAGCTCTTTTAGCTCTACGACGTGTTTCCTTCCCGCCGTTGAAGCTTTTGGTCATCTGGCCGAGGCCTTACGCTGGCTTACCAGTCCACCCCTTTAAAAGTTATAGTCATAGTTATGATTATTAGTTTTTTTTTTATTATTATTCGCCGTTATTGTCCCGGTCCGGGTGTTTTCCAAGTAGTGGTGACCCGGCCTTGACTCCCTATCAGGGGAGTGTCTCGAGACGTAAGTCTCTCATGGGAGGAGGTACAATTACCCCCTCATCTTCGGGACCAAGTGTCCCCAGGCCTAGCCACATTCCTCGCCCTCACGGGGCTCGTAGGGAGAAGCTAGGCCTCTGGTCTGCCATCTGCCCCGCCCCAGGGGGGCTCGTGGTGATGGCAGTCTTATGAGCTGCATTATTTGTGTTCCGTAATATATTTTTTAAATAAACAAATGAATCTGTTTTATCTCTGAGTTTTCTATGTAAATTGGTTTTATTTATATGTATTTATTAAGGCAAAATACAACGTCCTTGGATGAAAATTTAATGCAAAATTAAATGTTTGGTTAAAAATAAAGTTAACTAAAAGGTTTTCTCAAAATTTCGGGGTAGTTGCAAGGCAGGAGTCACCTTGGTGGGCGGACAGTCAAGTTATCCGTAACTCAGTCTCCGTGCACACCCTATCCTTGTTCTGCCATCTCTTCCTCACTCTTAATGTCTCCTGATCACTCGCCAGATCTCCATTTGTCTCCATCGACAATTTCTTTTCCTCCGTTGCCCCATTTATGCCGCACGTCCTCCATTTGTGGCGTTTACCTGGCCCAATTTTCCAGTTGGTTGTGTCGGGGCGGAGGTGGTCTGAATAGGGTCGCCATTATTGCTTTCTTGGAGCTGGTTAGTGTGAGGGTGGGTGGATGAGTGGGTGGGTGGGTGGATGAGTGGGAGGGTGGGTGGATGAGTGGGAGGGTGGGTGGATGAGTGGGTGGGTGGGTGGATGAGTGTGAGGGTGGGTGGATGAGTGGGTGGGTGGGTGGATGAGTGTGAGGGTGGGTGGATGAGTGGGTGGGTGGGTGGATGAGTGGGTGGGTGGGTGGATGAGTGGGTGGGTGGGTGGATGAGTGGGAGGGTGGGTGGATGAGTGGGTGGGTGGGTGGATGAGTGTGAGGGTGGGTGGATGAGTGGGTGGGTGGGTGGATGAGTGGGTGGGTGGGTGGATGAGTGGGAGGGTGGGTGGATGAGTGGGAGGGTGGGTGGATGAGTGGGTGGGTGGGTGGATGAGTGGGTGGGTGGGTGGATGAGTGGGAGGGTGGGTGGATGAGTGGGTGGGTGGGTGGATGAGTGGGTGGGTGGGTGGATGAGTGGGAGGGTGGGTGGATGAGTGGGAGGGTGGGTGGATGAGTGGGAGGGAGGGTGGATGAGTGGGAGGGAGGGTGGATGAGTGGGTGGGTGGGTGGATGAGTGGGTGGGTGGGTGGATGAGTGGGAGGGTGGGTGGATGAGTGGGTGGGTGGGTGGATGAGTGTGAGGGTGGGTGGATGAGTGGGTGGGTGGGTGGATGAGTGTGAGGGTGGGTGGATGAGTGGGTGGGTGGGTGGATGAGTGGGTGGGTGGGTGGATGAGTGGGTGGGTGGGTGGATGAGTGGGTGGGTGGGTGGATGAGTGGGTGGGTGGGTGGATGAGTGGGTGGGTGGGTGGATGAGTGGGTGGGTGGGTGGATGAGTGTGAGGGTGGGTGGATGAGTGGGTGGGTGGGTGGATGAGTGGGTGGGTGGGTGGATGAGTGGGAGGGTGGGTGGATGAGTGGGTGGGTGGGTGGATGAGTGGGTGGGTGGGTGGATGAGTGGGAGGGTGGGTGGATGAGTGGGTGGGTGGGTGGATGAGTGGGTGGGTGGGTGGATGAGTGGGTGGGTGGGTGGATGAGTGGGTGGGTGGGTGGATGAGTGGGTGGGTGGGTGGATGAGTGGGTGGGTGGGTGGATGAGTGGGTGGGTGGGTGGATGAGTGGGTGGGTGGGTGGATGAGTGTGAGGGTGGGTGGATGAGTGGGTGGGTGGGTGGATGAGTGGGTGGGTGGGTGGATGAGTGGGAGGGTGGGTGGATGAGTGGGTGGGTGGGTGGATGAGTGGGTGGGTGGGTGGATGAGTGGGAGGGTGGGTGGATGAGTGGGTGGGTGGGTGGATGAGTGGGTGGGTGGGTGGATGAGTGGGTGGGTGGGTGGATGAGTGGGTGGGTGGGTGGATATGAGTGGGAGGGTGGATGAGTGGGAGGGTGGATGAGTGGGAGGGTGGATGAGTGGGTGGGTGGATGAGTGGGTGGGTGGATGCGTGGGAGGGTGGATGAGTGGGAGGGTGGATGAGTGGGAGGGTGGATGAGTGGGTGGATGAGTGGGAGGGTGGATGAGTGGGTGGATGAGTGGGAGGGTGGATGAGTGGGTGGATGAGTGGGAGGGTGGATGAGTGGGAGGGTGGATGAGTGGGACAGACACCAGCAACGTAGGCAGTGCTCCTGCTGTAACAACAATTATAATAATAATAATAATAATAATAATAATAATAATAATAATAATAATAATAATAATTATTATTTCTACAGTTACATGATACAACTTATACAGACCATAGCTGACATCAAGAATATACTACTATACAGACCATAGCTGACATCAGTGATATACTACTATACAGACCATAGCTGACATCAGTGATATACTACTATACAGACCATAGCTGACATCAAGAATATACTACTATACAGACCATAGCTGACATCAGTGATATACTACTATACAGACCATAGCTGACATCAAGAATATACTACTATACAGACCATAGCTGACATCAAGAATATACTACTATACAGACCATAGCTGACATCAAGAATATACTACTATACAGACCATAGCTGACATCAAGAATATACTACTATACAGACCATAGCTGACATCAGTGATATACTACTATACAGACCATAGCTGACATCAGTGATATACTACTATACAGACCATAGCTGACATCAGTGACATACTACTATACAGACCATAGCTGACATCAGTGACATACTACTATACAGACCATAGCTGACATCAGTGACATACTACTATACAGACCATAGCTGACATCAGTGACATACTACTATACAGACCATAGCTGACATCAGTGACATACTACTATACAGACCATAGCTGACATCAGTGATATACTACTATACAGACCATAGCTGACATCAGTGACATACTACTATACAGACCATAGCTGACATCAGTGACATACTACTATACAGACCATAGCTGACATCAGTGACATACTACTATACAGACCATAGCTGACATCAGTGACATACTACTATACAGACCATAGCTGACATCAGTGACATACTACTATACAGACCATAGCTGACATCAGTGACATACTACTATACAGACCATAGCTGACATCAGTGACATACTACTATACAGACCATAGCTGACATCAGTGACATACTACTATACAGACCATAGCTGACATCAGTGACATACTACTATACAGACCATAGCTGACATCAGTGACATACTACTATACAGACCATAGCTGACATCAGTGACATACTACTATACAGACCATAGCTGACATCAGTGACATACTACTATACAGACCATAGCTGACATCAGTGACATACTACTATACAGACCATAGCTGACATCAGTGACATACTACTATACAGACCATAGCTGACATCAGTGATATACTACTATACAGACCATAGCTGACATCAGTGACATACTACTATACAGACCATAGCTGACATCAGTGACATACTACTATACAGACCATAGCTGACATCAGTGATATACTACTATACAGACCATAGCTGACATCAGTGATATACTACTATACAGACCATAGCTGACATCAGTGATATACTACTATACAGACCATAGCTGACATCAGTGATATACTACTATACAGACCATAGCTGACATCAGTGACATACTACTATACAGACCATAGCTGACATCAGTGACATACTACTATACAGACCATAGCTGACATCAGTGACATACTACTATACAGACCATAGCTGACATCAGTGACATACTACTATACAGACCATAGCTGACATCAGTGACATACTACTATACAGACCATAGCTGACATCAGTGATATACTACTATACAGACCATAGCTGACATCAGTGACATACTACTATACAGACCATAGCTGACATCAGTGACATACTACTATACAGACCATAGCTGACATCAGTGATATACTACTATACAGACCATAGCTGACATCAGTGATATACTACTATACAGACCATAGCTGACATCAGTGATATACTACTATACAGACCATAGCTGACATCAGTGATATACTACTATACAGACCATAGCTGACATCAGTGACATACTACTATACAGACCATAGCTGACATCAGTGATATACTACTATACAGACCATAGCTGACATCAGTGACATACTACTATACAGACCATAGCTGACATCAGTGACATACTACTATACAGACCATAGCTGACATCAGTGACATACTACTATACAGACCATAGCTGACATCAGTGACATACTACTATACAGACCATAGCTGACATCAGTGATATACTACTATACAGACCATAGCTGACATCAGTGATATACTACTATACAGACCATAGCTGACATCAGTGATATACTACTATACAGACCATAGCTGACATCAGTGACATACTACTATACAGACCATAGCTGACATCAGTGACATACTACTATACAGACCATAGCTGACATCAGTGACATACTACTATACAGACCATAGCTGACATCAGTGACATACTACTATACAGACCATAGCTGACATCAGTGACATACTACTATACAGACCATAGCTGACATCAGTGACATACTACTATACAGACCATAGCTGACATCAGTGACATACTACTATACAGACCATAGCTGACATCAGTGACATACTACTATACAGACCATAGCTGACATCAGTGATATACTACTATACAGACCATAGCTGACATCAGTGACATACTACTATACAGACCATAGCTGACATCAGTGATATACTACTATACAGACCATAGCTGACATCAGTGACATACTACTATACAGACCATAGCTGACATCAGTGATATACTACTATACAGACCATAGCTGACATCAGTGATATACTACTATACAGACCATAGCTGACATCAGTGACATACTACTATACAGACCATAGCTGACATCAGTGACATACTACTATACAGACCATAGCTGACATCAGTGACATACTACTATACAGACCATAGCTGACATCAGTGACATACTACTATACAGACCATAGCTGACATCAGTGACATACTACTATACAGACCATAGCTGACATCAGTGACATACTACTATACAGACCATAGCTGACATCAGTGACATACTACTATACAGACCATAGCTGACATCAGTGACATACTACTATACAGACCATAGCTGACATCAGTGACATACTACTATACAGACCATAGCTGACATCAGTGACATACTACTATACAGACCATAGCTGACATCAGTGACATACTACTATACAGACCATAGCTGACATCAGTGACATACTACTATACAGACCATAGCTGACATCAGTGACATACTACTATACAGACCATAGCTGACATCAGTGACATACTACTATACAGACCATAGCTGACATCAGTGACATACTACTATACAGACCATAGCTGACATCAGTGACATACTACTATACAGACCATAGCTGACATCAGTGACATACTACTATACAGACCATAGCTGACATCAGTGACATACTACTATACAGACCATAGCTGACATCAGTGACATACTACTATACAGACCATAGCTGACATCAGTGACATACTACTATACAGACCATAGCTGACATCAGTGACATACTACTATACAGACCATAGCTGACATCAGTGACATACTACTATACAGACCATAGCTGACATCAGTGACATACTACTATACAGACCATAGCTGACATCAGTGACATACTACTATACAGACCATAGCTGACATCAGTGACATACTACTATACAGACCATAGCTGACATCAGTGACATACTACTATACAGACCATAGCTGACATCAGTGACATACTACTATACAGACCATAGCTGACATCAGTGACATACTACTATACAGACCATAGCTGACATCAGTGACATACTACTATACAGACCATAGCTGACATCAGTGACATACTACTATACAGACCATAGCTGACATCAGTGACATACTACTATACAGACCATAGCTGACATCAGTGACATACTACTATACAGACCATAGCTGACATCAGTGACATACTACTATACAGACCATAGCTGACATCAGTGATATACTACTATACAGACCATAGCTGACATCAGTGATATACTACTATACAGACCATAGCTGACATCAGTGACATACTACTATACAGACCATAGCTGACATCAGTGACATACTACTATACAGACCATAGCTGACATCAGTGATATACTACTATACAGACCATAGCTGACATCAGTGACATACTACTATACAGACCATAGCTGACATCAGTGACATACTACTATACAGACCATAGCTGACATCAGTGATATACTACTATACAGACCATAGCTGACATCAGTGACATACTACTATACAGACCATAGCTGACATCAGTGACATACTACTATACAGACCATAGCTGACATCAGTGATATACTACTATACAGACCATAGCTGACATCAGTGATATACTACTATACAGACCATAGCTGACATCAGTGATATACTACTATACAGACCATAGCTGACATCAGTGATATACTACTATACAGACCATAGCTGACATCAGTGATATACTACTATACAGACCATAGCTGACATCAGTGATATACTACTATACAGACCATAGCTGACATCAGTGATATACTACTATACAGACCATAGCTGACATCAGTGATATACTACTATACAGACCATAGCTGACATCAGTGATATACTACTATACAGACCATAGCTGACATCAGTGATATACTACTATACAGACCATAGCTGACATCAGTGATATACTACTATACAGACCATAGCTGACATCAGTGATATACTACTATACAGACCATAGCTGACATCAGTGATATACTACTATACAGACCATAGCTGACATCAGTGATATACTACTATACAGACCATAGCTGACATCAGTGATATACTACTATACAGACCATAGCTGACATCAGTGATATACTACTATACAGACCATAGCTGACATCAGTGATATACTACTATACAGACCATAGCTGACATCAGTGATATACTACTATACAGACCATAGCTGACATCAGTGATATACTACTATACAGACCATAGCTGACATCAGTGATATACTACTATACAGACCATAGCTGACATCAGTGATATACTACTATACAGACCATAGCTGACATCAGTGATATACTACTATACAGACCATAGCTGACATCAGTGATATACTACTATACAGACCATAGCTGACATCAGTGATATACTACTATACAGACCATAGCTGACATCAGTGATATACTACTATACAGACCATAGCTGACATCAGTGATATACTACTATACAGACCATAGCTGACATCAGTGATATACTACTATACAGACCATAGCTGACATCAGTGATATACTACTATACAGACCATAGCTGACATCAGTGACATACTACTATACAGACCATAGCTGACATCAGTGATATACTACTATACAGACCATAGCTGACATCAGTGATATACTACTATACAGACCATAGCTGACATCAGTGATATACTACTATACAGACCATAGCTGACATCAGTGATATACTACTATACAGACCATAGCTGACATCAGTGACATACTACTATACAGACCATAGCTGACATCAGTGATATACTACTATACAGACCATAGCTGACATCAGTGATATACTACTATACAGACCATAGCTGACATCAGTGATATACTACTATACAGACCATAGCTGACATCAGTGATATACTACTATACAGACCATAGCTGACATCAGTGACATACTACTATACAGACCATAGCTGACATCAGTGATATACTACTATACAGACCATAGCTGACATCAGTGACATACTACTATACAGACCATAGCTGACATCAGTGACATACTACTATACAGACCATAGCTGACATCAGTGACATACTACTATACAGACCATAGCTGACATCAGTGATATACTACTATACAGACCATAGCTGACATCAGTGACATACTACTATACAGACCATAGCTGACATCAGTGACATACTACTATACAGACCATAGCTGACATCAGTGACATACTACTATACAGACCATAGCTGACATCAGTGACATACTACTATACAGACCATAGCTGACATCAGTGACATACTACTATACAGACCATAGCTGACATCAGTGACATACTACTATACAGACCATAGCTGACATCAGTGACATACTACTATACAGACCATAGCTGACATCAGTGACATACTACTATACAGACCATAGCTGACATCAGTGACATACTACTATACAGACCATAGCTGACATCAGTGACATACTACTATACAGACCATAGCTGACATCAGTGACATACTACTATACAGACCATAGCTGACATCAGTGACATACTACTATACAGACCATAGCTGACATCAGTGACATACTACTATACAGACCATAGCTGACATCAGTGACATACTACTATACAGACCATAGCTGACATCAGTGACATACTACTATACAGACCATAGCTGACATCAGTGACATACTACTATACAGACCATAGCTGACATCAGTGACATACTACTATACAGACCATAGCTGACATCAGTGACATACTACTATACAGACCATAGCTGACATCAGTGACATACTACTATACAGACCATAGCTGACATCAGTGACATACTACTATACAGACCATAGCTGACATCAGTGACATACTACTATACAGACCATAGCTGACATCAGTGACATACTACTATACAGACCATAGCTGACATCAGTGATATACTACTATACAGACCATAGCTGACATCAGTGATATACTACTATACAGACCATAGCTGACATCAGTGATATACTACTATACAGACCATAGCTGACATCAGTGACATACTACTATACAGACCATAGCTGACATCAGTGACATACTACTATACAGACCATAGCTGACATCAGTGACATACTACTATACAGACCATAGCTGACATCAGTGACATACTACTATACAGACCATAGCTGACATCAGTGACATACTACTATACAGACCATAGCTGACATCAGTGACATACTACTATACAGACCATAGCTGACATCAGTGACATACTACTATACAGACCATAGCTGACATCAGTGACATACTACTATACAGACCATAGCTGACATCAGTGACATACTACTATACAGACCATAGCTGACATCAGTGATATACTACTATACAGACCATAGCTGACATCAGTGATATACTACTATACAGACCATAGCTGACATCAGTGACATACTACTATACAGACCATAGCTGACATCAGTGATATACTACTATACAGACCATAGCTGACATCAGTGATATACTACTATACAGACCATAGCTGACATCAGTGATATACTACTATACAGACCATAGCTGACATCAGTGATATACTACTATACAGACCATAGCTGACATCAGTGATATACTACTATACAGACCATAGCTGACATCAGTGATATACTACTATACAGACCATAGCTGACATCAGTGATATACTACTATACAGACCATAGCTGACATCAGTGATATACTACTATACAGACCATAGCTGACATCAGTGATATACTACTATACAGACCATAGCTGACATCAGTGATATACTACTATACAGACCATAGCTGACATCAGTGATATACTACTATACAGACCATAGCTGACATCAGTGATATACTACTATACAGACCATAGCTGACATCAGTGATATACTACTATACAGACCATAGCTGACATCAGTGATATACTACTATACAGACCATAGCTGACATCAGTGATATACTACTATACAGACCATAGCTGACATCAGTGATATACTACTATACAGACCATAGCTGACATCAGTGACATACTACTATACAGACCATAGCTGACATCAGTGATATACTACTATACAGACCATAGCTGACATCAGTGATATACTACTATACAGACCATAGCTGACATCAGTGATATACTACTATACAGACCATAGCTGACATCAGTGATATACTACTATACAGACCATAGCTGACATCAGTGACATACTACTATACAGACCATAGCTGACATCAGTGACATACTACTATACAGACCATAGCTGACATCAGTGACATACTACTATACAGACCATAGCTGACATCAGTGACATACTACTATACAGACCATAGCTGACATCAGTGACATACTACTATACAGACCATAGCTGACATCAGTGACATACTACTATACAGACCATAGCTGACATCAGTGACATACTACTATACAGACCATAGCTGACATCAGTGACATACTACTATACAGACCATAGCTGACATCAGTGATATACTACTATACAGACCATAGCTGACATCAGTGACATACTACTATACAGACCATAGCTGACATCAGTGATATACTACTATACAGACCATAGCTGACATCAGTGACATACTACTATACAGACCATAGCTGACATCAGTGACATACTACTATACAGACCATAGCTGACATCAGTGATATACTACTATACAGACCATAGCTGACATCAGTGACATACTACTATACAGACCATAGCTGACATCAGTGATATACTACTATACAGACCATAGCTGACATCAGTGACATACTACTATACAGACCATAGCTGACATCAGTGACATACTACTATACAGACCATAGCTGACATCAGTGACATACTACTATACAGACCATAGCTGACATCAGTGACATACTACTATACAGACCATAGCTGACATCAGTGACATACTACTATACAGACCATAGCTGACATCAGTGACATACTACTATACAGACCATAGCTGACATCAGTGACATACTACTATACAGACCATAGCTGACATCAGTGACATACTACTATACAGACCATAGCTGACATCAGTGACATACTACTATACAGACCATAGCTGACATCAGTGACATACTACTATACAGACCATAGCTGACATCAGTGACATACTACTATACAGACCATAGCTGACATCAGTGACATACTACTATACAGACCATAGCTGACATCAGTGACATACTACTATACAGACCATAGCTGACATCAGTGACATACTACTATACAGACCATAGCTGACATCAGTGACATACTACTATACAGACCATAGCTGACATCAGTGACATACTACTATACAGACCATAGCTGACATCAGTGACATACTACTATACAGACCATAGCTGACATCAGTGACATACTACTATACAGACCATAGCTGACATCAGTGACATACTACTATACAGACCATAGCTGACATCAGTGACATACTACTATACAGACCATAGCTGACATCAGTGACATACTACTATACAGACCATAGCTGACATCAGTGACATACTACTATACAGACCATAGCTGACATCAGTGACATACTACTATACAGACCATAGCTGACATCAGTGATATACTACTATACAGACCATAGCTGACATCAGTGATATACTACTATACAGACCATAGCTGACATCAGTGACATACTACTATACAGACCATAGCTGACATCAGTGACATACTACTATACAGACCATAGCTGACATCAGTGACATACTACTATACAGACCATAGCTGACATCAGTGACATACTACTATACAGACCATAGCTGACATCAGTGACATACTACTATACAGACCATAGCTGACATCAGTGATATACTACTATACAGACCATAGCTGACATCAGTGACATACTACTATACAGACCATAGCTGACATCAGTGACATACTACTATACAGACCATAGCTGACATCAGTGACATACTACTATACAGACCATAGCTGACATCAGTGACATACTACTATACAGACCATAGCTGACATCAGTGACATACTACTATACAGACCATAGCTGACATCAGTGACATACTACTATACAGACCATAGCTGACATCAGTGACATACTACTATACAGACCATAGCTGACATCAGTGACATACTACTATACAGACCATAGCTGACATCAGTGACATACTACTATACAGACCATAGCTGACATCAGTGACATACTACTATACAGACCATAGCTGACATCAGTGACATACTACTATACAGACCATAGCTGACATCAGTGACATACTACTATACAGACCATAGCTGACATCAGTGACATACTACTATACAGACCATAGCTGACATCAGTGACATACTACTATACAGACCATAGCTGACATCAGTGACATACTACTATACAGACCATAGCTGACATCAGTGATGTACTACTATACAGACCATAGCTGACATCAGTGACATACTACTATACAGACCATAGCTGACATCAGTGACATACTACTATACAGACCATAGCTGACATCAGTGACATACTACTATACAGACCATAGCTGACATCAGTGACATACTACTATACAGACCATAGCTGACATCAGTGACATACTACTATACAGACCATAGCTGACATCAGTGACATACTACTATACAGACCATAGCTGACATCAGTGACATACTACTATACAGACCATAGCTGACATCAGTGACATACTACTATACAGACCATAGCTGACATCAGTGACATACTACTATACAGACCATAGCTGACATCAGTGACATACTACTATACAGACCATAGCTGACATCAGTGACATACTACTATACAGACCATAGCTGACATCAGTGACATACTACTATACAGACCATAGCTGACATCAGTGACATACTACTATACAGACCATAGCTGACATCAGTGACATACTACTATACAGACCATAGCTGACATCAGTGACATACTACTATACAGACCATAGCTGACATCAGTGACATACTACTATACAGACCATAGCTGACATCAGTGACATACTACTATACAGACCATAGCTGACATCAGTGACATACTACTATACAGACCATAGCTGACATCAGTGACATACTACTATACAGACCATAGCTGACATCAGTGACATACTACTATACAGACCATAGCTGACATCAGTGACATACTACTATACAGACCATAGCTGACATCAGTGACATACTACTATACAGACCATAGCTGACATCAGTGACATACTACTATACAGACCATAGCTGACATCAGTGACATACTACTATACAGACCATAGCTGACATCAGTGACATACTACTATACAGACCATAGCTGACATCAGTGACATACTACTATACAGACCATAGCTGACATCAGTGACATACTACTATACAGACCATAGCTGACATCAGTGACATACTACTATACAGACCATAGCTGACATCAGTGACATACTACTATACAGACCATAGCTGACATCAGACCATAGCTGACATCAGTGACATACTACTATACAGACCATAGCTGACATCAGTGACATACTACTATACAGACCATAGCTGACATCAGTGACATACTACTATACAGACCATAGCTGACATCAGTGACATACTACTATACAGACCATAGCTGACATCAGTGACATACTACTATACAGACCATAGCTGACATCAGTGACATACTACTATACAGACCATAGCTGACATCAGTGACATACTACTATACAGACCATAGCTGACATCAGTGACATACTACTATACAGACCATAGCTGACATCAGTGACATACTACTATACAGACCATAGCTGACATCAGTGACATACTACTATACAGACCATAGCTGACATCAGTGACATACTACTATACAGACCATAGCTGACATCAGTGACATACTACTATACAGACCATAGCTGACATCAGTGACATACTACTATACAGACCATAGCTGACATCAGTGACATACTACTATACAGACCATAGCTGACATCAGTGACATACTACTATACAGACCATAGCTGACATCAGTGACATACTACTATACAGACCATAGCTGACATCAGTGACATACTACTATACAGACCATAGCTGACATCAGTGACATACTACTATACAGACCATAGCTGACATCAGTGACATACTACTATACAGACCATAGCTGACATCAGTGACATACTACTATACAGACCATAGCTGACATCAGTGACATACTACTATACAGACCATAGCTGACATCAGTGACATACTACTATACAGACCATAGCTGACATCAGTGACATACTACTATACAGACCATAGCTGACATCAGTGACATACTACTATACAGACCATAGCTGACATCAGTGACATACTACTATACAGACCATAGCTGACATCAGTGACATACTACTATACAGACCATAGCTGACATCAGTGACATACTACTATACAGACCATAGCTGACATCAGTGACATACTACTATACAGACCATAGCTGACATCAGTGACATACTACTATACAGACCATAGCTGACATCAGTGACATACTACTATACAGACCATAGCTGACATCAGTGACATACTACTATACAGACCATAGCTGACATCAGTGACATACTACTATACAGACCATAGCTGACATCAGTGACATACTACTATACAGACCATAGCTGACATCAGTGACATACTACTATACAGACCATAGCTGACATCAGTGACATACTACTATACAGACCATAGCTGACATCAGTGACATACTACTATACAGACCATAGCTGACATCAGTGACATACTACTATACAGACCATAGCTGACATCAGTGACATACTACTATACAGACCATAGCTGACATCAGTGACATACTACTATACAGACCATAGCTGACATCAGTGACATACTACTATACAGACCATAGCTGACATCAGTGACATACTACTATACAGACCATAGCTGACATCAGTGACATACTACTATACAGACCATAGCTGACATCAGTGACATACTACTATACAGACCATAGCTGACATCAGTGACATACTACTATACAGACCATAGCTGACATCAGTGACATACTACTATACAGACCATAGCTGACATCAGTGACATACTACTATACAGACCATAGCTGACATCAGTGACATACTACTATACAGACCATAGCTGACATCAGTGACATACTACTATACAGACCATAGCTGACATCAGTGACATACTACTATACAGACCATAGCTGACATCAGTGACATACTACTATACAGACCATAGCTGACATCAGTGACATACTACTATACAGACCATAGCTGACATCAGTGACATACTACTATACAGACCATAGCTGACATCAGTGACATACTACTATACAGACCATAGCTGACATCAGTGACATACTACTATACAGACCATAGCTGACATCAGTGACATACTACTATACAGACCATAGCTGACATCAGTGACATACTACTATACAGACCATAGCTGACATCAGTGACATACTACTATACAGACCATAGCTGACATCAGTGACATACTACTATACAGACCATAGCTGACATCAGTGACATACTACTATACAGACCATAGCTGACATCAGTGACATACTACTATACAGACCATAGCTGACATCAGTGACATACTACTATACAGACCATAGCTGACATCAGTGACATACTACTATACAGACCATAGCTGACATCAGTGACATACTACTATACAGACCATAGCTGACATCAGTGACATACTACTATACAGACCATAGCTGACATCAGTGACATACTACTATACAGACCATAGCTGACATCAGTGACATACTACTATACAGACCATAGCTGACATCAGTGACATACTACTATACAGACCATAGCTGACATCAGTGACATACTACTATACAGACCATAGCTGACATCAGTGACATACTACTATACAGACCATAGCTGACATCAGTGACATACTACTATACAGACCATAGCTGACATCAGTGACATACTACTATACAGACCATAGCTGACATCAGTGACATACTACTATACAGACCATAGCTGACATCAGTGACATACTACTATACAGACCATAGCTGACATCAGTGACATACTACTATACAGACCATAGCTGACATCAGTGACATACTACTATACAGACCATAGCTGACATCAGTGACATACTACTATACAGACCATAGCTGACATCAGTGACATACTACTATACAGACCATAGCTGACATCAGTGACATACTACTATACAGACCATAGCTGACATCAGTGACATACTACTATACAGACCATAGCTGACATCAGTGACATACTACTATACAGACCATAGCTGACATCAGTGACATACTACTATACAGACCATAGCTGACATCAGTGACATACTACTATACAGACCATAGCTGACATCAGTGACATACTACTATACAGACCATAGCTGACATCAGTGACATACTACTATACAGACCATAGCTGACATCAGTGACATACTACTATACAGACCATAGCTGACATCAGTGACATACTACTATACAGACCATAGCTGACATCAGTGACATACTACTATACAGACCATAGCTGACATCAGTGACATACTACTATACAGACCATAGCTGACATCAGTGACATACTACTATACAGACCATAGCTGACATCAGTGATGTATTACTATATAGAAAGTCCCTTGTTATGCTGAACAATTCTGGTAAATTACGTCAGTTTTGTCGCAGGATGCGACCCACACCAGTCGACTAAAACCAAGATACCTATTTTACTGCTAGGTGAGCATGGACAGCAGGTGTGTGACTAACATCCAAGTACCTAGATAAACAGTGACAGCAGTTGTAAGGTAACTAAACATCCAGGTACCTCCTTACTGCTAGGTGAACAGGGACAGCAGGTGTAAGGTGACTAGACATCCAGGTACCTACTTGCTTCTAGGTCAACATGGACAGTAGGTGTAAGGTGACTAACATCGAAGTACCTAGTTTGCCAGGTGAACATGGACAGCAGGTGTAAGGTAACGAAACACGTAGGTGCCTAATTGCTTCTAGGTGAACATGGGCAGTAGGTGTAAGGTAACGAAACACCTAGGTGCCTAATTGCTTCTTGGTGAACATGGACAGCAGGTGTCTTAAGTAAACACGTCCTAATGTTTCCACCCGTACCGGGGATCGACCCCCGGACCTCAGTATGTGAGCTGACTGCGCTAGCAACTCAGCTACGAGACACATGTCAGTTTGGGGCCTAATCCAGGATTTCAGTTTTGGGGGGAACTTAAAAATTATAAGATGTAATTTTCTGTATGAGAAATTCCTCAAAGTATCATGTACAGGAGACAGGAATCTTACAGGAGACAGGAATCTTACAGGAGACAGGAATCTTACAGGAGACAGGAATCTTACAGGAGACAGGAATCTTACAGGAGACAGGAATCTTACAGAAGACAGGAATCTTACAGGAGACAGGAATCTTACAGGAGACAGGAATCTTACAGGAGACAGGAATCTTACAGGAGACAGGAATCTTACAGGAGACAGGAATCTTACAGGAGACAGGAATCTTACAGGAGACAGGAATCTTACAGGAGACAGGAATCTTACAGAAGACAGGAATCTTACAGAAGACAGGAATCTTACAGGAGACAGGAATCTTACAGGAAACAGGAATCTTACAGGAGACAGGAATCTTACAGGAGACAGGAATCTTACAGGAGACAGGAATCTTACAGGAGACAGGAATCTTACAGGAGACAGGAATCTTACAGGAGACAGGAATCTTACAGGAGACAGGAATCTTACAGGAGACAGGAATCTTACAGGAGACAGGAATCTTACAGGAGACAGGAATCTTACAGGAGACAGGAATCTTACAGGAGACAGGAATCTTACAGGAGACAGGAATCTTACAGGAGACAGGAATCTTACAGGAGACAGGAATCTTACAGGAGACAGGAATCTTACAGGAGACAGGAATCTTACAGGAGACAGGAATCTTACAGGAGACAGGAATCTTACAGAAGACAGGAATCTTACAGGAGACAGGAATCTTACAGGAGACAGGAATCTTACAGGAGACAGGAATCTTACAGGAGACAGGAATCTTACAGGAGACAGGAATCTTACAGGAGACAGGAATCTTACAGGAGACAGGAATCTTACAGGAGACAGGAATCTTACAGGAGACAGGAATCTTACAGGAGACAGGAATCTTACAGGAGACAGGAATCTTACAGGAGACAGGAATCTTACAGAAGACAGGAATCTTACAGGAGACAGGAATCTTACAGAAGACAGGAATCTTACAGAAGACAGGAATCTTACAGGAGACAGGAATCTTACAGGAGACAGGAATGTTACAGGAGACAGGAATCTTACAGGAGACAGGAATCTTACAGAAGACAGGAATCTTACAGGAGACAGGAATCTTACAGGAGACAGGAATCTTACAGGAGACAGGAATCTTACAGGAGACAGGAATCTTACAGGAGACAGGAATCTTACAGGAGACAGGAATCTTACAGGAGACAGGAATCTTACAGGAGACAGGAATCTTACAGAAGACAGGAATCTTACAGGAGACAGGAATCTTACAGAAGACAGGAATCTTACAGAAGACAGGAATCTTACAGGAGACAGGAATCTTACAGCAGACAGGAATCTTACAGGAGACAGGAATCTTACAGAAGACAGGAATCTTACAGGAGACAGGAATCTTACAGGAGACAGGAATCTTACAGGAGACAGGAATCTTACAGGAGACAGGAATCTTACAGGAGACAGGAATCTTACAGGAGACAGGAATCTTACAGGAGACAGGAATCTTACAGAAGACATGAATCTTACAGAAGACAGGAATCTTATAGAAGACAGGAATCTTACAGGAGACAGGAATCTTACAGGAGACAGAAATCTTACAGGAGACAGGAATCTTACAGGAGACAGGAATCTTACAGGAGACAGGAATCTTACAGAAGACAGGAATCTTACAGGAGACAGGAATCTTACAGGAGACAGGAATCTTACAGAAGACAGGAATCTTACAGAAGACAGGAATCTTACAGAAGACATGAATCTTAAAGAAGACAGGAATCTTACAGAAGACAGGAATCTTACATGAGACAGGAATCTTACAGGAGACAGGAATCTTACAGGAGACAGGAATCTTACAGAAGACAGGAATCTTACAGGAGACAGGAATCTTACAGGAGACAGGAATCTTACAGGAGACAGGAATCTTACAGAAGACAGGAATCTTACAGGAGACAGGAATCTTACAGGAGACAGGAATCTTACAGGAGACAGGAATCTTACAGAAGACAGGAATCTTACAGGAGACAGGAATCTTACAGGAGACAGGAATCTTACAGGAGACAGGAATCTTACAGGAGACAGGAATCTTACAGAAGACAGGAATCTTACAGGAGACAGGACTCTTACAGGAGATAGGAATCTTACAGGAGACAGGAATCTTACAGAAGACAGGAATCTTACATGAGACAGGAATCTTACAGGAGACAGGAATCTTACAGGAGACAGGAATCTTACAGGAGACAGGAATCTTACAGGAGACAGGAATCTTACAGGAGACAGGAATCTTATAGAAGACAGGAATCTTACAGGAGACAGGAATCTTACAGGAGACAGGAATCTTATAGGAGACAGGAATCTTACAGGAGACAGGAATCTTACAGGAGATAGGAATCTTACAGGAGACAGGAATCTTACAGAAGACAGGAATCTTACAGGAGACAGGAATCTTACAGGAGACAGGAATCTTACATGAGACAGGAATCTTTCAGAAGACAGGAATCTTACAGGAGACAGGAATCTTACAGGAGACAGGAATCTTACAGGAGACAGGAATCTTACAGGAGACAGGAATCTTACAGGAGACAGGAATCTTACAGGAGACAGGTATCTTACAGGAGACAGGAATCTTACAGGAGACAGGAATCTTACAGAAGACAGGAATCTTACAGGAGACAGGAATCTTACAGGAGACAGGAATCTTACAGGAGACAGGAATCTTACAGGAGACAGGAATCTTACAGGAGACAGGAATCTTACAGGAGACAGGTATCTTACAGGAGACAGGAATCTTACAGGAGACAGGAATCTTACAGAAGACAGGAATCTTACAGGAGACAGGTATCTTACAGGAGACAGGAATATTACAGGAGACAGGAATCTTACAGAAGACAGGAATCTTACAGGAGATAGGAATCTTACAGGAGACAGGTATCTTACATGAGACAGGAATCTTACAGGAGACAGGAATCTTACAGGAGACAGGAATCTTACAGAAGACAGGAATCTTACAGGAGATAGGAATCTTACAGGAGACAGGAATCTTACAGGAGACAGGAATCTTACAGAAGACAGGTATCTTACAGGAGACAGGAATCTTACAGGAGACAGGAATCTTACAGGAGACAGGAATCTTACAGGAGATAGGAATCTTACAGGAGACAGGAATCTTACAGGAGACAGGAATCTTACAGGAGACAGAAATCTAACAGAAGACAGGAATCTTACAGAAGACAGGAATCTTACAGGAGACAGGAATCTTACAGGAGACAGGAATCTTACAGGAGACAGGAATCTTACAGGAGATAGGAATCTTACAGGAGACAGGAATCTTACAGAAGACAGGAATCTTACAGAAGACAGGAATCTTACAGGAGACAGGTATCTTACAGGAGACAGGAATCTTAAAGAAGACAGGAATCTTACAGAAGACATGAATCTTACAGGAGACAGGTATCTTACAGGAGACAGGAATCTTACAGGAGACAGGAATCTTACAGGAGACAGGAATCTTACAGGAGACAGGAATCTTACAGGAGACAGGAATCTTACAGGAGACAGGAATCTTACAGGAGACAGGAATCTTACAGGAGACAGGAATCTTACAGGAGACAGGAATCTTACAGGAGACAGGAATCTTACAGGAGACAGGAATCTTACAGAAGACAGGAATCTTACAGGAGACAGGAATCTTACAGGAGACAGGAATCTTACAGAAGACAGGAATCTTACAGGAGACAGGAATCTTACAGGAGACAGGAATCTTACAGGAGACAGGAATCTTACAGGAGACAGGAATCTTACAGGAGACAGGAATCTTACAGAAGACAGGAATCTTACAGAAGACAGGAATCTTACAGAAGACAGGAATCTTACAGGAGACAGGAATCTTACAGGAGACAGGAATCTTACAGAAGACAGGAATCTTACAGGAGACAGGAGACAGGAATCTTACAGGAGACAGGAATCTTACAGGAGACAGGAATCTTACAGGAGACAGGAATCTTACAGGAGACAGGAATCTTACAGGAGACAGGAATCTTACAGGAGACAGGAATCTTACAGGAGACAGGAATCTTACAGGAGACAGGAATCTTACAGGAGACAGGAATCTTACAGGAGACAGGAATCTTACAGGAGACAGGAATCTTACAGGAGACAGGAATCTTACAGGAGACAGGAATCTTACAGGAGACAGGAATCTTACAGGAGACAGGAATCTTACAGGAGACAGGAATCTTACAGGAGACAGGAATCTTACAGAAGACAGGAATCTTACAGGAGACAGGAATCTTACAGGAGACAGGAATCTTACAGAAGACAGGAATCTTACAGGAGACAGGAATCTTACAGGAGACAGGAATCTTACAGGAGACAGGAATCTTACAGGAGACAGGAATCTTACAGGAGACAGGAATCTTACAGAAGACAGGAATCTTACAGAAGACAGGAATCTTACAGAAGACAGGAATCTTACAGGAGACAGGAATCTTACAGGAGACAGGAATCTTACAGAAGACAGGAATCTTACAGGAGACAGGAATCTTACAGGAGACAGGAATCTTACAGGAGACAGGAATCTTACAGAAGACAGGAATCTTACAGGAGACAGGAATCTTACAGGAGACAGGAATCTTACAGGAGACAGGAATCTTACAGGAGACAGGAATCTTACAGGAGACAGGAATCTTACAGGAGACAGGAATCTTACAGGAGACAGGAATCTTACAGGAGACAGGAATCTTACAGGAGACAGGAATCTTACAGGAGACAGGAATCTTACAGGAGACAGGAATCTTACAGGAGACAGGAATCTTACAGAAGACAGGAATCTTACAGGAGACAGGAATCTTACAGGAGACAGGAATCTTACAGAAGACAGGAATCTTACAGGAGACAGGAATCTTACAGAAGACAGGAATCTTACAGGAGACAGGAATCTTACAGGAGACAGGAATCTTACAGAAGACAGGAATCTTACAGGAGACAGGAATCTTACAGGAGACAGGAATCTTACAGGAGACAGGAATCTTACAGAAGACAGGAATCTTACAGGAGACAGGAATCTTACAGGAGACAGGAATCTTACAGGAGACAGGAATCTTACAGAAGACAGGAATCTTACAGGAGACAGGAATCTTACAGGAGACAGGAATCTTACAGAAGACAGGAATCTTACAGGAGACAGGAATCTTACAGAAGACAGGAATCTTACAGGAGACAGGAATCTTACAGGAGACAGGAATCTTACAGAAGACAGGAATCTTACAGGAGACAGGAATCTTACAGGAGACAGGAATCTTACAGGAGACAGGAATCTTACAGAAGACAGGAATCTTACAGGAGACAGGAATCTTACAGGAGACAGAAATCTTACAGGAGACAGGAATCTTACAGGAGACAGGAATCTTACAGAAGACAGGAATCTTACAGGAGACAGGAATCTTACAGGAGACAGAAATCTTACAGGAGACAGAAATCTTACAGGAGACAGGAATCTTACAGAAGACAGGAATCTTACAGGAGACAGGAATCTTACAGGAGACAGGAATCTTACAGGAGACAGGAATCTTACAGAAGACAGGAATCTTACAGGAGACAGGAATCTTACAGGAGACAGGAATCTTACAGAAGACAGAAATCTTACAGGAGACAGAAATCTTACAGGAGACAGGTATCTTACAGGAGACAGAAATCTTACAGGAGACAGGAATCTTACAGGAGACAGGAACCTTACAGGAGACAGGTATCTTACAGGAGACAGAAATCTTACAGGAGACAGGAATCTTACAGGAGACAGAAATCTTACAGGAGACAGAAATCTTACAGGAGACAGGAATCTTACAGGAGACAGAAATCTTACAGGAGACAGGTATCTTACAGGAGACAGAAATCTTACAGGAGACAGAAATCTTACAGGAGACAGAAATCTTACAGGAGACAGAAATCTTACAGGAGACAGGTATCTTACAGGAGACAGAAATCTTACAGGAGACAGGAATCTTACAGGAGACAGAAATCTTACAGGAGACAGAAATCTTACAGGAGACAGGAATCTTACAGGAGACAGGAATCTTACAGGAGACAGAAATCTTACAGGAGACAGAAATCTTACAGGAGACAGAAATCTTACAGGAGACAGGAATCTTACAGGAGACAGAAATCTTACAGGAGATAGAAATCTTACAGGAGACAGGAATCTTACAGGAGACAGGAATCTTACAGGAGACAGGTATCTTACAGGAGACAGGAATCTTACAGGAGACAGGAATCTTACAGGAGACAGGTATCTTACAGGAGACAGGAATCTTACAGGAGACAGGAATCTTACAGGAGACAGGTATCTTACAGGAGACAGGAATCTTACAGGAGACAGGTATCTTACAGGAGACAGGAATCTTACAGGAGACAGGAATCTTACAGGAGACAGGAATCTTACAGGAGACAGGTATCTTATAGGAGACAGGAATCTTACAGGAGACAGGTATCTTACAGGAGACAGGTATCTTACAGGAGACAGGAATCTTACAGGAGACAGGAATCTTACAGGAGACAGGAATCTTACAGGAGACAGGAATCTTACAGGAGACAGGAATCTTACAGGAGACAGGAATCTTACAGGAGACAGGAATCTTACAGGAGACAGGAATCTTACAGGAGACAGGAATCTTACAGGAGACAGGAATCTTACAGGAGACAGGAATCTTACAGGAGACAGGAATCTTACAGGAGACAGGAATCTTACAGGAGACAGGTATCTTACAGGAGACAGGAATCTTACAGGAGACAGGAATCTTACAGAAGACAGGAATCTTACAGGAGACAGGAATCTTACAGGAGACAGGAATCTTACAGGAGACAGGAATCTTACAGGAGACAGGAATCTTACAGGAGACAGGAATCTTACAGGAGACAGGTATCTTACAGGAGACAGGTATCTTACAGGAGACAGGAATATTACAGGAGACAGGAATCTTACAGAAGACAGGAATCTTACAGGAGATAGGAATCTTACAGGAGACAGGTATCTTACATGAGACAGGAATCTTACAGGAGACAGGAATCTTACAGGAGGCAGGAATCTTACAGAAGACAGGAATCTTACAGGAGATAGGAATCTTACAGGAGACAGGAATCTTACAGGAGACAGGAATCTTACAGAAGACAGGTATCTTACAGGAGACAGGAATCTTACAGGAGACAGGAATCTTACAGGAGACAGGAATCTTACAGGAGATAGGAATCTTACAGGAGACAGGTATCTTACAGGAGACAGGAATCTTACAGGAGACAGGAATCTAACAGAAGACAGGAATCTTACAGAAGACAGGAATCTTACAGGAGACAGGAATCTTACAGGAGACAGGAATCTTACAGGAGACAGGAATCTTACAGGAGATAGGAATCTTACAGGAGACAGGAATCTTACAGAAGACAGGAATCTTACAGAAGACAGGAATCTTACAGGAGACAGGTATCTTACAGGAGACAGGAATCTTAAAGAAGACAGGAATCTTACAGAAGACATGAATCTTACAGGAGACAGGTATCTTACAGGAGACAGGAATCTTACAGGAGACAGGAATCTTACAGGAGACAGGAATCTTACAGGAGACAGGAATCTTACAGGAGACAGGAATCTTACAGGAGACAGGAATCTTACAGGAGACAGGAATCTTACAGGAGACAGGAATCTTACAGGAGACAGGAATCTTACAGGAGACAGGAATCTTACAGGAGACAGGAATCTTACAGGAGACAGGAATCTTACAGGAGACAGGAATCTTACAGGAGACAGGAATCTTACAGGAGACAGGAATCTTACAGGAGACAGGAATCTTACAGGAGACAGGAATCTTACAGAAGACATGAATCTTACAGAAGACAGGAATCTTACAGAAGACAGGAATCTTACAGGAGACAGGAATCTTACAGGAGACAGGAATCTTACAGGAGACAGGAATCTTACAGGAGACAGGAATCTTACAGGAGACAGGAATCTTACAGGAGACAGGAATCTTACAGGAGACAGGAATCTTACAGGAGACAGGAATCTTACAGGAGACAGGAATCTTACAGGAGACAGGAATCTTACAGGAGACAGGAATCTTACAGGAGACAGGAATCTTACAGGAGACAGGAATCTTACAGGAGACAGGAATCTTACAGGAGACAGGAATCTTACAGAAGACAGGAATCTTACAGGAGACAGGAATCTTACAGGAGACAGGAATCTTACAGGAGACAGGAATCTTACAGGAGACAGGAATCTTACAGGAGACAGGAATCTTACAGGAGACAGGAATCTTACAGGAGACAGGAATCTTACAGGAGACAGGAATCTTACAGGAGACAGGAATCTTACAGGAGACAGGAATCTTACAGAAGACAGGAATCTTACAGGAGACAGGAATCTTACAGGAGACAGGAATCTTACAGGAGACAGGAATCTTACAGGAGACAGGAATCTTACAGGAGACAGGAATCTTACAGGAGACAGGAATCTTACAGGAGACAGGAATCTTACAGGAGACAGGAATCTTACAGGAATCTTACAGAAGACAGGAATCTTACAGACAGGAATCTTACAGGAGACAGGAATCTTACAGGAGACAGGAATCTTACAGGAGACAGGAATCTTACAGGAGACAGGAATCTTACAGGAGACAGGAATCTTACAGGAATCTTACAGGAGACAGGAATCTTACAGGAGACAGGAATCTTACAGGAGACAGGAATCTTACAGGAGACAGGAATCTTACAGGAGACAGGAATCTTACAGGAGACAGGAATCTTACAGGAGACAGGAATCTTACAGGAGACAGGAATCTTACAGGAGACAGGAATCTTACAGGAGACAGGAATCTTACAGGAGACAGGAATCTTACAGGTGACAGGAATCTTACAGGAGACAGGAATCTTACAGGAGACAGGAATCTTACAGGAGACAGGAATCTTACAGGAGACAGGAATCTTACAGGAGACAGGAATCTTACAGGAGACAGGAATCTTACAGGAGACAGGAATCTTACAGGAGACAGGAATCTTACAGGAGACAGGAATCTTACAGGAGACAGGAATCTTACAGGAGACAGGAATCTTACAGGAGACAGGAATCTTACAGGAGACAGGAATCTTACAGGAGACAGGAATCTTACAGGAGACAGGAATCTTACAGGAGACAGGAATCTTACAGGAGACAGGAATCTTACAGGAGACAGGAATCTTACAGGAGACAGGAATCTTACAGAAGACAGGAATCTTACAGGAGACAGGAATCTTACAGGAGACAGGAATCTTACAGGAGACAGGACAGGAATCTTACAGGAGACAGGAATCTTACAGGAGACAGGAATCTTACAGAATCTTACATAAGACAGGAATCTTACAGGAGACAGGAATCTTACAGGAGACAGGAATCTTACAGGAGACAGGAATCTTACAGGAGACAGGAATCTTACAGGAAGACAGGAATCTTACAGGAGACAGGAATCTTACAGGAGACAGGAATCTTACAGGAGACAGGAATCTTACAGGAGACAGGAATCTTACAGGAGACAGGAATCTTACAGGAGACAGGAATCTTACAGGAGACAGGAATCTTACAGAAGACAGGAATCTTACAGGAGACAGGAATCTTACAGGAGACAGGAATCTTACAGGAGACAGGAATCTTACAGAAGACAGGAATCTTACAGGAGACAGGAATCTTACAGGAGACAGGAATCTTACAGAAGACAGTAATCTTACAGGAGACAGAATCTTACAGGAGACAGGAATCTTACAGGAGACAGAATCTTACAGGAGACAGGAATCTTACAGGAGACAGGAACCTTACAGGAGACAGGTATCTTACAGGAGACAGAAATCTTACAGGAGACAGGAATCTTACAGGAGACAGAAATCTTACAGGAGACAGAAATCTTACAGGAGACAGGAATCTTACAGGAGACAGAAATCTTACAGGAGACAGGTATCTTACAGGAGACAGAAATCTTACAGGAGACAGAAATCTTACAGGAGACAGAAATCTTACAGGAGACAGAAATCTTACAGGAGACAGGTATCTTACAGGAGACAGGAATCTTACAGGAGACAGGAATCTTACAGGAGACAGAAATCTTACAGGAGACAGAAATCTTACAGGAGACAGGAATCTTACAGGAGACAGGAATCTTACAGGAGACAGAAATCTTACAGGAGACAGAAATCTTACAGGAGACAGAAATCTTACAGGAGACAGGAATCTTACAGGAGACAGAAATCTTACAGGAGATAGAAATCTTACAGGAGACAGGAATCTTACAGGAGACAGGAATCTTACAGGAGACAGGTATCTTACAGGAGACAGGAATCTTACAGGAGACAGGAATCTTACAGGAGACAGGTATCTTACAGGAGACAGGAATCTTACAGGAGACAGGAATCTTACAGGAGACAGGTATCTTACAGGAGACAGGAATCTTACAGGAGACAGGTATCTTACAGGAGACAGGAATCTTACAGGAGACAGGAATCTTACAGGAGACAGGAATCTTACAGGAGACAGGTATCTTATAGGAGACAGGAATCTTACAGGAGACAGGTATCTTACAGGAGACAGGTATCTTACAGGAGACAGGAATCTTACAGGAGACAGGAATCTTACAGGAGACAGGAATCTTACAGGAGACAGGAATCTTACAGGAGACAGGAATCTTACAGGAGACAGGAATCTTACAGGAGACAGGAATCTTACAGGAGACAGGAATCTTACAGGAGACAGGAATCTTACAGGAGACAGGAATCTTACAGGAGACAGGAATCTTACAGGAGACAGGAATCTTACAGGAGACAGGAATCTTACAGGAGACAGGAATCTTACAGGAGACAGGAATCTTACAGGAGACAGGAATCTTACAGGAGACAGGAATCTTACAGGAGACAGGAATCTTACAGGAGACAGGTATCTTACAGGAGACAGGAATCTTACAGGAGACAGAAATCTTACAGGAGACAGGAATCTTACAGGAGACAGGAATCTTACAGGAGACAGAAATCTTACAGGAGACAGAAATCTTACAGGAGACAGGAATCTTACAGGAGACAGAAATCTTACAGGAGACAGAAATCTTACAGGAGACAGAAATCTTACAGGAGACAGAAATCTTACAGGAGACAGGAATCTTACAGGAGACAGAAATCTTACAGGAGACAGAAATCTTACAGGAGACAGGAATCTTACAGGAGACAGAAATCTTACAGGAGACAGAAATCTTACAGGAGACAGAAATCTTACAGGAGACAGAAATCTTACAGGAGACAGGAATCTTACAGGAGACAGAAATCTTACAGGAGACAGGAATCTTACAGGAGACAGAAATCTTACAGGAGACAGAAATCTTACAGGAGACAGGAATCTTACAGGAGACAGAAATCTTACAGGAGACAGAAATCTTACAGGAGACAGGAATCTTACAGGAGACAGGAATCTTACAGGAGACAGGAATCTTACAGGAGACAGGAATCTTACAGGAGACAGAAATCTTACAGGAGACAGGAATCTTACAGGAGACAGAAATCTTACAGGAGACAGGAATCTTACAGGAGACAGGAATCTTACAGGAGACAGAAATCTTACAGGAGACAGGAATCTTACAGGAGACAGGAATCTTACAGGAGACAGGTATCTTACAGGAGACAGGAATCTTACAGGAGACAGAAATCTTACAGGAGACAGGAATCTTACAGGAGACAGGAATCTTACAGGAGACAGGAATCTTACAGGAGACAGGAATCTTACAGGAGACAGGAATCTTACAGGAGACAGGAATCTTACAGGAGACAGGAATCTTACAGGAGACAGGAATCTTACAGGAGACAGGAATCTTACAGGAGACAGGAATCTTACAGGAGACAGGAATCTTACAGGAGACAGGAATCTTACAGGAGACAGGAATCTTACAGGAGACAGGAATCTTACAGGAGACAGGAATCTTACAGGAGACAGGAATCTTACAGGAGACAGGAATCTTACAGGAGACAGGAATCTTACAGGAGACAGAAATCTTACAGGAGACAGAAATCTTACAGGAGACAGGAATCTTATAGGAGACAGGAATCTTACAGGAGGCAGGAATCTTACAGGAGACAGGAATCTTACAGGAGACAGAAATCTTACAGGAGACAGGAATCTTACAGGAGACAGAAATCTTACAGGAGACAGGAATCTTACAGGAGACAGAAATCTTACAGGAGACAGAAATCCCAGGAAGGACTAAAAGCCATAAAAGAAATTTAAAAAAAAAAAAAAATACTTCTTTTATGCCTGGAGTTTACCTGGAGGGTTTCGGGGGTCAACGCCCCCGCGGCCCGGTCTGAGACCAGGCCTCATGGTGGATCATGGTCTGATCAACCAGGCTGTTACTGCTGGCCGCAATCAAGCTGACGTACGAACCACAGCCCGGCTGGTCAGGTACTGACTTTAGGTGCCTGTCCAGTCAGGGGTCTATTGGTAATCCCCTGTATGTATGCCAAATCAAAGGGAAAAACAACATCCAGTATTGGGTCCCTGCTTAGGCGGGATGGGACACAGATGACAGCCAAGACATGAGTGAGATATTCAAGTTCCAGTATGACTCAGTGTTCAGCGAGCCGCTGCCCAGACTAAGGGTCCACAATTAAAATGAATTCTTTATGAACGAGACCCAAAATTTGATCATTTTAAAAATCTCGGATATTATCCTAACGCCACAAGACTTTGAAAAGGCAATAAATGAGTGTGCCCATGCACTGTGCCCGAGGCCTAGACTAGTGGAACTCCGTGTTCATCAAGAACTGCAAGAAACTGCTGTCGCGTGCCTTCAGACATAGCCCGTCTTTACAAAGGTGGCAGTAAAGCAATTACAAAGAACTACAGACTGATAGCACTAACATCCCATATCATAAAAATCTTTGAGAGGGTTTTAAGAAGCAAGATCGCCAACCACTTAGATACCCATCAATTACACAACCCAGAGCAACACGGGTTTAGAGCAGGTCGCTCCTGCCTGTCCCACTGGATCACTATAACAAGGTTCTGGATGCTGTAGAGGATAAACAAAATACAAATGTAGTATACACAGACTTTGTTAAAGCTTTCGACAAGTGTGACCATGGCGTAATAGCACACAAAATGCGTAATAAAGGAATAACAGGAAAAGTTGGTAGATGGATCTATAACTTCCTGACAAATAGAACACAGAGTAATAGTAAACAGAGTAAAGTCTGAGACAGCTACGGTGAAAAGCTCTGTTCCACAAGGCACAGTATTTGTTCCCATTCTGTTCCTCACCCTCATATCTGACACAGACAGATGTAAGCCATAGCTCAGTGTCCTACTTTGTAGATACCACAATTCGCCTCATAGTGACATCCATTAAGGACACTAGAAATCTCAAAGAAGACATTAACTAAATCTTTAAATGGACAGGCACCTAAAGTCAGTACCTGACCAACCGGGCTGTGGTTCGTACGTCAGCTTGCGTGCGGCCAGCAGTAACAGCCTGGTTGATCAGGCCCTGATCCACCATGAGGCCTGGTCTCAGACCGGGTCGCGGGGGCGTTGACCCCCGAAACCCTCTCCAGGTAAATTCAAGGCCTCAAAAAACAGTATGAAGTTCAATGAAGACAGTTCTGCACACTTTAACCTTTTATGAACCCATAGAGGGAAGGGGGAAGTTGGTGTCTGATTCTGTAGTACAGTCTGTTAAGTGTCAGTCTTTCAAAAGTTTTACAAAGACAACTAGTTAAGGAGATCGTTGTGGATGTATCAGGCTTTTGGGGTTTAGGGATAGGCACAATGAGACTATTGGTCCAGGAAGTAGGAAGAACTGCCTCTATGTAACTGGTATTATACAGTGCCAACAAAGGGTTATCAGGCACTTGCCTTAGAGTTCTGAGAATATCATAGGTTACACTGTCCTCTCCAGGAGCAGCTGATTGACCTTTAGTTAATGCATTATCTAATTCATACTCGGTAAAGAGGCAATCACTCTTATCAATATTTTGGCTCATAAAATGATCAGTGTCAACATTTCTTCAGAAGTGCTCTCAAAGTTTTTTCTAATATGAGATGGAAGGTTTTCATGCCTGGATATTTTGGACCAGTCATTTATGAGGTCATTTGCTTTTTCAAGAGGAAAGGGATGAGCAACACTGCCAGTCTTTTTCCTGGTTATTTTATTTATACATTTCCAAGCCAAACATAAAGGGGTGGACCTATTTAACCCAGTAACAAATTGTTCCCGTTCCTGTTGCCTAAGTTCTTGCTTTCTATTCCTTGCATTTGTTAGTGCAGCTTGGAACATTCTGAGCAGGTCTGGGGTTCTACATTCACGGTATGCTTTACCAGTCCTCCCAGGTCTGGGGTTCTACATTCACGGTACACTTTACCAGTCCTCCCAGGTCTGGGGTTCTACATTCACGGTACACTTTACCAGTCCTCCCAGCTGCTGCATGTGTTAGATTGCCTGGCTGTGGATCATTATAGTATTTACATTGCTTTTTATTGTCATTTATAGTCAAATACGGCGGGTTGGCGGCACTGATGCGCCGCCTGTAAGTGAAGTGGAGAAACTCCAGAATAAACATGGAGGACATGTGGTTGACTTCTGCGTCAGCCTTCGTCTGCTGTGGACGTCTCTATCTCGCCTGTGTATCAGTCACAAATTTTCCCCGTTCTCGCTGGGACGCTTGTCCTCATCTATTTTGCCCGCCGGGCACTCTACAGGAGGGGCACCTGGCACTCTACAGGAGGGGCACCTGGCACTACAGGAGGGGCGCCTGGCACTCTACAGGAGGGGCGCCTGGCACTACAGGAGGGGCGCCTGGCACTCTGCAGGAGGGGCGCCTGGCACTCTACAGGAGGGGCGCCTGGCACTACAGGAGGGGCGCCTGGCACTCTACAGGAGGGGCGCCTGGCACTCTACAGAAGGGGTGCCTGGCACTCTGCAGGAGGGGCGCCTGGCACTCTACAGGAGGGGCACCTGGCACTCTACAGAAGGGGTGCCTGGCACTCTGCAGGAGGGGCGCCTGGCACTCTACAGGAGGAGCACCTGGCACTCTACAGAAGGGGCGCCTGGCACTCTGCAGGAGGGGCACCTGGCACTCTACAGGAGGGGCACCTGGCACTATATGGGATGGGCGCCTGGCACTCTGCAGGAGGGGCACCTGGCACTCTACAGGAGGGGCACCTGGCACTATATGGGATGGGCGCCTGGCACTCTGCAGGAGGGGCACCTGGCACTCTACAGGAGGGGCACCTGGCACTATATGGGATGGGCGCCTGGCACTCTACAGGAGGGGCACCTGGCACTACAGGAGGGGCACCTGGCACTACAGGAGGGGCACCTGGCACTACAGGAGGGGCACCTGGCACTACAGGAGGGGCACCTGGCACTACAGGAGGGGCACCTGGCACTACAGGAGGGGCACCTGGCACTACAGGAGGGGCACCTGGCACTACAGGAGGGGCACCAGGCCCAACAGGAGGGGCACCTGGCACTACAGGAGAGGCACCTGGCACTCCCGGAGGGGCACCTGGCACTACCGGAGGGGCACCTGGCACTACAGGAGGGGCACCTGGCACTACAGGAGGGGCACCTGGCACTACAGGAGGGGCACCTGGCACTACAGGAGGGGCACCTGGCACTACAGGAGAGGCACCTGGCACTACAGGAGGGGCACCTGGCACTACAGGAGAGGCACCTGGCACTACAGGAGAGGCACCTGGCACTACAGGAGAGGCACCTGGCACTACAGGAGGGGCACCTGGCACTACAGGAGGGGCACCTGGCACTACAGGAGAGGCACCTGGGACTACAGGAGGGGCACCTGGCACTACAGGAGGGGCACCTGGCACTACAGGAGGGGCACCTGGCACTACAGGAGGGGCACCTGGCACTACAGGAGGGGCACCTGGCACTACAGGAGGGGCACCTGGCACTACAGGAGGGGCACCTGGCACTACAGGAGACGCACCTGGCACTACAGGAGAGGCACCTGGCACTACAGGAGGGGCACCTGGCACTACAGGAGGGGCACCTGGCACTACAGGAGGGGCACCTGGCACTACAGGAGGGGCACCTGGCACTACAGGAGGGGCACCTGGCACTACAGGAGGGGCACCTGGCACTACAGGAGAGGCACCTGGCACTACAGGAGAGGCACCTGGCACTACAGGAGGGGCACCTGGCACTACAGGAGGGGCACCTGGCACTACAGGAGAGGCACCTGGCACTACAGGAGGGGCACCTGGCACTACAGGAGGGGCACCTGGCACTACAGGAGGGGCACCTGGCACTACAGGAGAGGCACCTGGCACTACAGGAGAGGCACCTGGCACTACAGGAGGGGCACCTGGCACTACAGGAGGGGCACCTGGCACTACAGGAGAGGCACCTGGCACTACAGGAGGGGCACCTGGCACTACAGGAGGGGCACCTGGCACTACAGGAGGGGCACCTGGCACTACAGGAGAGGCACCTGGCACTACAGGAGAGGCACCTGGCACTACAGGAGGGGCACCTGGCACTACAGGAGGGGCACCTGGCACTACAGGAGGGGCACCTGGCACTACAGGAGGGGCACCTGGCACTACAGGAGGGGCACCTGGCACTACAGGAGGGGCACCTGGCACTACAGGAGGGGCACCTGGCACTACAGGAGGGGCACCTGGCACTACAGGAGAGGCACCTGGCACTACAGGAGGGGCACCTGGCACTACAGGAGAGGCACCTGGCACTACAGGAGGGGCACCTGGCACTACAGGAGGGGCACCTGGCACTACAGGAGGGGCACCTGGCACTACAGGAGGGGCACCTGGCACTACAGGAGGGGCACCTGGCACTACAGGAGGGGCACCTGGCACTACAGGAGAGGCACCTGGCACTACAGGAGGGGCACCTGGCACTACAGGAGGGGCACCTGGCACTACAGGAGGGGCACCTGGCACTACAGGAGGGGCACCTGGCCCTACAGGAGGGGCACCTGGCACTACAGGAGGGGCACCTGGCCCCACAGGAGCGCCACCTGGCACTACAGGAGAGGCACCTGGCACTACAGGAGGGGCACCTGGCACTACAGGAGGGGCACCTGGCACTACAGGAGGGGCACCTGGCACTACAGGAGGGGCACCTGGCACTACAGGAGGGGCACCTGGCACTACAGGAGAGGCACCTGGCACTACAGGAGAGGCACCTGGCACTACAGGAGGGGCACCTGGCACTACAGGAGGGGCACCTGGCACTACAGGAGGGGCACCTGGCACTACAGGAGGGGCACCTGGCACAACAGGAGGGGCACTTGGCACTACAGGAGGGGCACCTGGCACTACAGGAGGGGCACCTGGCACTACAGGAGGGGCACCTGGCACTACAGGAGAGGCACCTGGCACTACAGGAGGGGCACCTGGCACTACAGGAGAGGCACCTGGCACTACAGGAAAGGCACCTGGCACTACAGGAGAGGCACCTGGCACTACAGGAGGGGCACCTGGCACTACAGGAGGGGCACCTGGCACTACAGGAGAGGCACCTGGGACTACAGGAGGGGCACCTGGCACTACAGGAGGGGCACCTGGCACTACAGGAGGGGCACCTGGCACTACAGGAGGGGCACCTGGCACTACAGGAGGGGCACCTGGCACTACAGGAGGGGCACCTGGCACTACAGGAGGGGCACCTAGCACTACAGGAGACGCACCTGGCACTACAGGAGAGGCACCTGGCACTACAGGAGGGGCACCTGGCACTACAGGAGGGGCCCCTGGCACTACAGGCGGGGCACCTGGCCCTACAGGAGGGGCACCTGGCACTACAGGAGGGGCACCTGGCACTACAGGAGAGGCACCTGGCACTACAGGAGAGGCACCTGGCACTACAGGAGGGGCACCTGGCACTACAGGAGGGGCACCTGGCACTACAGGAGAGGCACCTGGCACTACAGGAGGGGCACCTGGCACTACAGGAGGGGCACCTGGCACTACAGGAGGGGCACCTGGCACTACAGGAGAGGCACCTGGCACTACAGGAGAGGCACCTGGCACTACAGGAGGGGCACCTGGCACTACAGGAGGGGCACCTGGCACTACAGGAGAGGCACCTGGCACTACAGGAGGGGCACCTGGCACTACAGGAGGGGCACCTGGCACTACAGGAGGGGCACCTGGCACTACAGGAGAGGCACCTGGCACTACAGGAGAGGCACCTGGCACTACAGGAGGGGCACCTGGCACTACAGGAGGGGCACCTGGCACTACAGGAGGGGCACCTGGCACTACAGGAGGGGCACCTGGCACTACAGGAGGGGCACCTGGCACTACAGGAGGGGCACCTGGCACTACAGGAGGGGCACCTGGCACTACAGGAGGGGCACCTGGCACTACAGGAGAGGCACCTGGCACTACAGGAGGGGCACCTGGCACTACAGGAGGGGCACCTGGCACTACAGGAGGGGCACCTGGCACTACAGGAGGGGCACCTGGCACTACAGGAGGGGCACCTGGCACTACAGGAGGGGCACCTGGCACTACAGGAGAGGCACCTGGCACTACAGGAGGGGCACCTGGCACTAAAGGAGGGGCACCTGGCACTACAGGAGGGGCACCTGGCACTACAGGAGGGGCACCTGGCACTACAGGAGGGGCACCTGGCACTACAGGAGGGGCACCTGGCACTACAGGAGGGGCACCTGGCACTACAGGAGGGGCACCTGGCACTACAGGAGGGGCACCTGGCACTACAGGAGGGGCACCTGGCACTATAGGAGGGGCACCTGGCACTACAGGACGGGCACCTGGCACTACAGGAGGGGCACCTGGCACTACAGGAGGGGCACCTGGCACTACAGGAGGGGCACCTGGCACTACAGGAGGGGCACCTGGCACTACAGGAGGGGCACCTGGCACTACAGGAGGGGCACCTGGCACTACAGGAGGGGCACCTGGCACTACAGGAGGGGCACCTGGCACTACAGGAGGGGCACCTGGCACTACAGGAGGGGCACCTGGCACTACAGGAGGGGCACCTGGCACTACAGGAGGGGCACCTGGCACTACAGGAGAGGCACCTGGCACTACAGGAGGGGCACCTGGCACTACAGGAGGGGCACCTGGCACTACAGGAGGGGCACCTGGCACTACAGGAGGGGCACCTGGCACTACAGGAGAGGCACCTGGCACTACAGGAGGGGCACCTGGCACTACAGGAGGGGCACCTGGCACTACAGGAGGGGCACCTGGCACTACAGGAGGGGCACCTGCACATCGGCTTACTTTAGCCAGCTCCATTTTTTTCCGCTCTGCGGGAAGTTCTTTAACGGTCTTTGGTGGGAAGCCGGTTACTGAACTTAGGTGGGAGTGTGGGCGTCCCTCTCTGCTGGGGCTTGGCAAGGGCGTCCCTCTGCTGGGGCTTGGCAAGGGCGTCCCTCTCTGCTGGGGCTTGGCAAGGGCGTCCGTCTCTGCTGGGGCTTGGCAAGGGCGTCCGTCTGTGCTGGGGCTTGGCATGAGCATCCCTCTGCTGGGGCTTGGCAAGAGCGTCCCTCTCTGCTGAGGCTTGGCAAGGGCGTCCGTCTTTGCTGGGGCTTGGCAAGAGCATCCCTCTCTGCTGGGGCTTGGCAAGAGCGTCCCTCTCTGCTGGGGCTTGGCAAGAGCATCCCTCTCTGCTGAGGCTTGGCAAGAGCATCCCTCTCTGCTGGGGCTTGGCAAGAGCGTCCCTCTCTGCTGAGGCTTGGCAAGAGCATCCCTCTCTGCTGAGGCTTGGCAATAGCGTCCCTCTCTGCTGGGGCTCGGCAAGGGCATCCCCCTCTACTGGTGCTTGGCAAGAGCGTCCCTCTCTGCTGAGGCTTGGCAAGAGCATCCCTCTCTGCTGAGGCTTGGCAAGAGCGTCCCTCTCTGCTGGGGCTTGGCAAGGGTGTCCGTCTCTGCTGGGGCTTGGCAAGAGCGTCCGTCTCTGCTGAGGCTTGGCAAGAGCGTCCGTCTCTGCTGGGGCTTGGCAAGGGCGTCCGTCTCTGCTGGGGCTTGGCAAGGGCGTCCGTCTCTGCTGGGGCTTGGCAAGAGCGTCCGTCTCTGCTGAGGCTTGGCAAGAGCGTCCGTCTCTGCTGGGGCTTGGCAAGGGCGTCTGTCTCTGCTGGGGCTTGGCAAGAGCGTCCGTCTCTGCTGAGGCTTGGCAAGAGCGTCCGTCTCTGCTGGGGCTTGGCAAGGGCGTCCGTCTCTGCTGGGGCGTGGCACGAGCGTCCGTCTCTGCTGGGGCTTGGCAAGGGCGTCCGTCTCTGCTGGGGCTTGGCAAGGGCATCCATCTTTGCTGGGGCTTGGCATGAGCATCCCTCTGCTGGGTCTTGGCAAGAGCGTCCCTCTCTGCTGAGGCTTGGCAAGAGCGTCCCTCTCTGCTGAGGCTTGGCAAGAGCATCCCTCTCTGCTGAGGCTTGGCAAGAGCGTCCCTCTCTGCTGAGGCTTGGCAAGAGCGTCCCTCTCTGCTGGGGCTTGGCAAGGGCGTCCATCTCTGCTGGGGCTTGGCAAGGGCGTCCGTCTCTGCTAGGGCTTGGCAAGGGCATCCATCTTTGCTGGGGCTTGGCATGAGCATCCCTCTGCTGGGGCTTGGCAAGAGCGTCCCTCTCTGCTGAGGCTTGGCAAGAGCGTCCCTCTCTGCTGAGGCTTGGCAAGAGCATCCCTCTCTGCTGAGGCTTGGCAAGAGCATCCCTCTCTGCTGGGGCTTGGCAAGAGCGTCCCTCTCTGCTGAGGCTTGGCAAGAGCATCCCTCTCTGCTGAGGCTTGGCAAGAGCGTCCCTCTCTGCTGGGGCTTGGCAAGGGTGTCCGTCTCTGCTGGGGCTTGGCAAGAGCGTCCCTCTCTGCTGGGGCTTGGCAAGAGCGTCCTTCTCTGCTGAGGCTTGGCAAGAGCATCCCTCTCTGCTGGGGCTTGGCAAGAGCGTCCCTCTCTGCTGGGGCCTGGCAAGAGCGTCCCTCTCTGCTGGGGCTTGGCAAGGGCGTCCGTCTCTGCTGGGGCTTGGCAAGGGCGTCCCCCTCTGCTGGGCTTGGCAAGAGCGTCCCTCTCTGCTGGGGCTTGGCAAGAGCGTCCCTCTGCTGAGGCTTGGCAAGAGCGTCCCTCTGCTGAGGCTTGGCAAGAGCGTCCCTCTCTGCTGAGGCTTGGCAAGAGCGTCCCTCTCTGCTGGGGCTTGGCAAGAGCGTCCCTCTGCTGAGGCTTGGCAAGAGCGTCCCTCTCTGCTGGGGCTTGGCAAGGGCGTCCCTCTGCTGAGGCTTGGCAAGAGCGTCCCTCTCTGCTGGGGCTTGGCAAGAGCGTCCCTCTCTGCTGAGGCTTGGCAAGGGCGTCCCTCTCTGCTGGGGCTTGGCAAGAGTGTCCCTCTCTGCTGAGGCTTGGCAAGGGCGTCCCTCTGCTGGGGCTTGGCAAGAGTGTCCCTCTCTGCTGAGGCTTGGCAAGGGCGTCCCTCTGCTGGGCTTGGCAAGAGTGTCCCTCTCTGCTGAGGCTTGGCAAGGGCGTCCCTCTGCTGGGCTTGGCAAGAGTGTCCCTCTCTGCTGAGGCTTGGCAAGGGCGTCTCTCTGCTGGGCTTGGCAAGAGTGTCCCTCTCTGCTGAGGCTTGGCAAGAGTGTCCCTCTCTGCTGAGGCTTGGCAAGGGCGTCCCTCTGCTGAGGCTTGGCAAGAGTGTCCCTCTCTGCTGAGGCTTGGCAAGGGCGTCCCTCTGCTGAGGCTTGGCAAGAGTGTCCCTCTCTGCTGAGGCTTGGCAAGGGCGTCCCTCTCTGCTGAGGCTTGGCAAGGGCGTCCCTTTGCTGAGGCTTGGCAAGAGTGTCCCTCTCTGCTGAGGCTTGGCAAGGGCGTCCCTCTGCTGGGGCTTGGCAAGAGTGTCCCTCTCTGCTGAGGCTTGGCAAGAGTGTCCCTCTCTGCTGAGGCTTGGCAAGGGCGTCCCTCTGCTGAGGCTTGGCAAGGGCGTCCCTCTGCTGAGGCTTGGCAAGGGCGTCCCTCTGCTGAGGCTTGGCAAGGGCGTCCCTCTGCTGAGGCTTGGCAAGGGCGTCCCTCTGCTGAGGCTTGGCAAGGGCGTCCCTCTCTGCTGAGGCTTGGCAAGGGCGTCCCTCTGCTGAGGCTTGGCAAGGGTGTCCCTCTCTGCTGGAGTTTGGCAAGGGCGTCCCTCTGTGCTGAGGCTTGGCAAGAGCGTCCCTCTCTGCTGGGGCTTGGCAAGGGCGTCCCTCTCTGCTGGGGCTTGGCAAGGGCGTCCCTCTCTGCTGGGGCTTGGCAAGGGCGTCCCTCTGCTGAGGCTTGGCAAGGGCGTCCCTCTCTGCTGGGGCTTGGCAAGGGCGTCCCTCTCTGCTGGGGCTTGGCAAGGGCGACCCTCTGCTGAGGCTTGGCAAGGGCGTCCCTCTCTGCTGAGGCTTGGCAAGGGCGTCCCTCTCTGCTGGGGCTTGGCAAGGGCGTCCCTCTCTGCTGGGGCTTGGCAAGGGCGTCCCTCTCTGCTGGGGCTTGGCAAGGGCGTCCCTCTGCTGAGGCTTGGCAAGGGCGTCCCTCTCTGCTGGGGCTTGGCAAGGGCGTCCCTCTCTGCTGGGGCTTGGCAAGGGCGTCCCTCTCTGCTGGGGCTTGGCAAGGGCGTCCCTCTGCTGAGGCTTGGCAAGGGCGTCCCTCTCTGCTGGGGCTTGGCAAGGGCGTCCCTCTGCTGAGGCTTGGCAAGGGCGTCCCTCTCTGCTGGGGCTTGGCAAGGGCGTCCGTCTCTGCTGGGGCTTGGCAAGGGCGTCCCTCTGCTGAGGCTTGGCAAGGGCGTCCCTCTCTGCTGAGGCTTGGCAAGGGCGTCCCTCTCTGCTGGGGCTTGGCAAGGGCGTCCCTCTGCTGAGGCTTGGCAAGGGCGTCCCTCTCTGCTGGGGCTTGGCGAGGGCGTCCCTCTCTTCTGGGGGTTGGCAAGGGCGTCTCTCTCTTCTGGGGCTTGGCAAGGGCGTCCCTCTCTGCTGGGGCTTGACAAAGGCGTCCCTCTGCTGAGGCTTGGCGAGGGCGTCCCTCTCTTCTGGGGCTTGGCAAGGGCGTCCCTCTGCTGAGGCTTGGCAAGGGCGTCCCTCTGCTGGGGCTTGGCAAGGGCGTCCCTCTGCTGGGGCTTGGCAAGGGCGTCCCTCTGCTGAGGCTTGGCAAGGGCGTCCCTCTCTTCTGGGGCTTGGCAAGGGCGTCCCTCTCTGCTGGGGCTTGACAAAGGCGTCCCTCTGCTGAGGCTTGGCGAGGGCGTCCCTCTCTTCTGGGGCTTGGCAAGGGCGTCCCTCTCTTCTGGGGCTTGGCAAGGGCGTCCCTCTCTGCTGGGGCTTAGCAAAGGCGTCCCTCTCTGCTGGGGCTTGGCAAGGGCGTCCCTCTCTGCTGGGGCTTGGCAAGGGCGTCCCTCTCTGCTGGGGCTTGGCAAGGGCGTCCCTCTCTGCTGGGGCTTGGCAAGGGCGTCCCTCTCTGCTGGGGCTTGGCAAGGGCGTCCCTCTCTGCTGGGGCTTGGCAAGGGCGTCCCTCTCTGCTGGGGCTTGGCAAGGGCGTCCCTCTCTGCTGGGGCTTGGCAAGGGCGTCCCTCTCTGCTGGGGCTTGGCAAGGGCGTCCCTCTGCTGAGGCTTGGCAAGGGCGTCCCTCTCTGCTGAGGCTTTGCAAGGGCGTCCCTCTCTGCTGGGGCTTGGCAAGGGTGTCCCTCTGCTGAGGCTTGGCAAGGGCGTCCCTCTCTGCTGGGGCTTGGCAAGGGCGTCCCTCTTTGCTGGGGCTTGGCAAGGGCGTCCCTCTCTGCTGGGGCTTGGCAAGGGCGTCCCTCTCTGCTGAGGCTTGGCAAGGGCGTCCCTCTCTGCTGGGGCTTGGCAAGGGCGTCCCTCTCTGCTGGGGCTTGGCAAGGGCGTCCCTCTCTGCTGGGGCTTGGCAAGGGCGTCTCTCTCTGCTGGGGCTTGGCAAGGGCGTCCCTCTGCTGAGGCTTGGCAAGGGCGTCCCTCTGCTGAAGCTTGGCAAGGGCGTCCCTCTGCTGAGGCTTGGCAAGGGCGTCCCTCTGCTGAGGCTTGGCAAGGGCGTCCCTCTCTGCTGAGGCTTGGCAAGGGCGTCCCTCTCTGCTGAGGCTTGGCAAGGGCGTCCCTCTGCTGAGGCTTGGCAAGGGCGTCCCTCTGCTGAGGCTTGGCAAGAGTGTCCCTCTCTGCTGAGGCTTGGCAAGGGCGTCCCTCTCTGCTGAGGCTTGGCAAGGGCGTCCCTCTCTGCTGAGGCTTGGCAAGGGCGTCCCTCTCTGCTGAGGCTTGGCAAGGGCGTCCCTCTCTGCTGAGGCTTGGCAAGGGCGTCCCTCTCTGCTGAGGCTTGGCAAGGGCGTCCCTCTCTGCTGAGGCTTGGCAAGGGCGTCCCTCTCTGCTGAGGCTTGGCAAGGGCGTCCCTCTCTGCTGAGGCTTGGCAAGGGCGTCCCTCTCTGCTGAGGCTTGGCAAGGGCGTCCCTCTCTGCTGAGGCTTGGCAAGGGCGTCCCTCTCTGCTGAGGCTTGGCAAGGGCGTCCCTCTCTGCTGAGGCTTGGCAAGGGCGTCCCTCTCTGCTGAGGCTTGGCAAGGGCGTCCCTCTCTGCTGAGGCTTGGCAAGGGCGTCCCTCTCTGCTGAGGCTTGGCAAGGGCGTCCCTCTCTGCTGAGGCTTGGCAAGGGCGTCCCTCTCTGCTGAGGCTTGGCAAGGGCGTCCCTCTCTGCTGAGGCTTGGCAAGGGCGTCCCTCTCTGCTGAGGCTTGGCAAGGGCGTCCCTCTCTGCTGAGGCTTGGCAAGGGCGTCCCTCTCTGCTGAGGCTTGGCAAGGGCGTCCCTCTCTGCTGAGGCTTGGCAAGGGCGTCCCTCTCTGCTGAGGCTTGGCAAGGGCGTCCCTCTCTGCTGAGGCTTGGCAAGGGCGTCCCTCTCTGCTGAGGCTTGGCAAGGGCGTCCCTCTCTGCTGAGGCTTGGCAAGGGCGTCCCTCTCTGCTGAGGCTTGGCAAGGGCGTCCCTCTCTGCTGAGGCTTGGCAAGGGCGTCCCTCTGCTGAGGCTTGGCAAGGGCGTCCCTCTCTGCTGAGGCTTGGCAAGGGCGTCCCTCTCTGCTGAGGCTTGGCAAGGGCGTCCCTCTCTGCTGAGGCTTGGCAAGGGCGTCCCTCTCTGCTGAGGCTTGGCAAGGGCGTCCCTCTCTGCTGAGGCTTGGCAAGGGCGTCCCTCTCTGCTGAAGCTTGGCAAGGGCGTCCCTCTGCTGAAGCTTGGCAAGGGCGTCCCTCTGCTGAAGCTTGGCAAGGGCGTCCCTCTCTGCTGAAGCTTGGCAAGGGCGTCCCTCTCTGCTGAAGCTTGGCAAGGGCGTCCCTCTCTGCTGAAGCTTGGCAAGGGCGTCCCTCTCTGCTGAAGCTTGGCAAGGGCGTCCCTCTCTGCTGAAGCTTGGCAAGGGCGTCCCTCTCTGCTGAGGCTTGGCAAGGGCGTCCCTCTCTGCTGAAGCTTGGCAAGGGCGTCCCTCTCTGCTGAGGCTTGGCAAGGGCGTCCCTCTCTGCTGAAGCTTGGCAAGGGCGTCCCTCTCTGCTGAAGCTTGGCAAGGGCGTCCCTCTCTGCTGAGGCTTGGCAAGGGCGTCCCTCTCTGCTGAAGCTTGGCAAGGGCGTCCCTCTCTGCTGAAGCTTGGCAAGGGCGTCCCTCTCTGCTGAAGCTTGGCAAGGGCGTCCCTCTCTGCTGAAGCTTGGCAAGGGCGTCCCTCTCTGCTGAAGCTTGGCAAGGGCGTCCCTCTCTGCTGAAGCTTGGCAAGGGCGTCCCTCTCTGCTGAAGCCTGGCCAGGGCGTCCCTCCCTGCTGACGCTTGGCAAGGGCGTCCCTCTCTGCTGAAGCTTGGCAAGGGCGTCCCTCTCTGCTGAGGCTTGGCAAGGGCGTCCCTCTCTGCTGAAGCTTGGCAAGGGCGTCCCTCTCTGCTGAAGCTTGGCAAGGGCGTCCCTCTCTGCTGAGGCTTGGCAAGGGCGTCCCTCTCTGCTGAAGCTTGGCAAGGGCGTCCCTCTGCTGAAGCTTGGCAAGGGCGTCCCTCTCTGCTGAAGCTTGGCAAGGGCGTCCCTCTCTGCTGAAGCTTGGCAAGGGCGTCCCTCTCTGCTGAAGCTTGGCAAGGGCGTCCCTCTCTGCTGAAGCTTGGCAAGGGCGTCCCTCTCTGCTGAAGCTTGGCAAGGGCGTCCCTCTCTGCTGAAGCTTGGCAAGGGCGTCCCTCTCTGCTGAAGCTTGGCAAGGGCGTCCCTCTCTGCTGAGGCTTGGCAAGGGCGTCCCTCTCTGCTGAAGCTTGTCAAGGGCGTCCCTCTCTGCTGAGGCTTGGCAAGGGCGTCCCTCTCTGCTGAAGCTTGGCAAGGGCGTCCCTCTCTGCTGAAGCTTGGCAAGGGCGTCCCTCTCTGCTGAGGCTTGGCAAGGGCGTCCCTCTCTGCTGAAGCTTGGCAAGGGCGTCCCTCTCTGCTGAAGCTTGGCAAGGGCGTCCCTCTCTGCTAAAGCTTGGCAAGGGCGTCCCTCTCTGCTGAAGCTTGGCAAGGGCGTCCCTCTCTGCTGAAGCTTGGCAAGGGCGTCCCTCTCTGCTGAAGCTTGGCAAGGGCGTCCCTCTCTGCTGAAGCTTGGCAAGGGCGTCCCTCTCTGCTGAAGCTTGGCAAGGGCGTCCCTCTCTGCTGAAGCTTGGCAAGGGCGTCCCTCTCTGCTGAAGCTTGGCAAGGGCGTCCCTCTCTGCTGAAGCTTGGCAAGGGCGTCCCTCTCTGCTGAAGCTTGGCAAGGGCGTCCACCGGATCTAATTGGAAACTTCAAGTTTCTTTCTCTTCACAAAGGAACTTTTGTTCTTCTTTCATCGCCCAGCCTTGGACAACAATTTTCTCTGGGACCATCAAGAAGCCGGACTTGATACTCCGGCTTATGCTGTCAGCAGCCCTGATAAACCGGACTTGATACTCCGGCTTATGCTGTCAGCAGCCCTGATAAACCAGACTTGATACTCCGGCTTATGCTGTCAGCAGCCCTGATAAACCAGACTTGATACTCCGGCTTATGCTGTCAGCAGCCCTGATAAACCAGACTTGATACTCCGGCTTATGCTGTCAGTAGCCCTGATAAACCAGACTTGATACTCCGGCTTATGCTGTCAGTAGCCCTGATAAACCAGACTTGATACTCCGGCTTATGCTGTCAGTAGCCCTGATAAACCAGACTTGATACTCCGGCTTATGCTGTCAGCAGCCCTGATAAACCAGACTTGATACTCCGGCTTATGCTGTCAGTAGCCCTGATAAACCAGACTTGATACTCCGGCTTATGCTGTCAGTAGCCCTGATAAACCAGACTTGATACTCCGGCTTATGCTGTCAGTAGCCCTGATAAACCAGACTTGATACTCCGGCTTATGCTGTCAGCAGCCCTGATAAACCAGACTTGATACTCTGGCTTATGCTGTCAGTAGCCCTGGTAAACCAGACTTGATACTCCGGCTTATGCTGTCAGTAGCCCTGATAAACCAGACTTGATACTCCGGCTTATGCTGTCAGCAGCCCTGATAAACCAGACTTGATACTCCGGCTTATGCTGTCAGCAGCCCTGATAAACCAGACTTGATACTCCGGCTTATGCTGTCAGTAGCCCTGATAAACCAGACTTGATACTCCGGCTTATGCTGTCAGTAGCCCTGGTAAACCAGACTTGATACTCCGGCTTATGCTGTCAGTAGCCCTGGTAAACCAGACTTGATACTCCGGCTTATGCTGTCAGTAGCCCTGATAAACCAGACTTGATACTCCGGCTTATGCTGTCAGTAGCCCTGATAAACCAGACTTGATACTCCGGCTTATGCTGTCAGTAGCCCTGATAAACCAGACTTGATACTCCGGCTTATGCTGTCAGTAGCCCTGGTAAACCAGACTTGATACTCCGGCTTATGCTGTCAGTAGCCCTGGTAAACCAGACTTGATACTCCGGCTTATGCTGTCAGTAGCCCTGATAAACCAGACTTGATACTCCGGCTTATGCTGTCAGGAGCCCTGATAAACCAGACTTGATACTCCGGCTTATGCTGTCAGTAGCCCTGATAAACCAGACTTGATACTCCGGCTTATGCTGTCAGCAGCCCTGATAAACCAGACTTGATACTCCGGCTTATGCTGTCAGTAGCCCTGATAAACCAGACTTGATACTCCGGCTTATGCTGTCAGTAGCCCTGATAAACCAGACTTGATACTCCGGCTTATGCTGTCAGTAGCCCTGATAAACCAGACTTGATACTCCGGCTTATGCTGTCAGTAGCCCTGGTAAACCAGACTTGATACTCCGGCTTATGCTGTCAGTAGCCCTGGTAAACCAGACTTGATACTCCGGCTTATGCTGTCAGTAGCCCTGATAAACCAGACTTGATACTCCGGCTTATGCTGTCAGTAGCCCTGATAAACCAGACTTGATACTCCGGCTTATGCTGTCAGTAGCCCTGATAAACCAGACTTGATACTCCGGCTTATGCTGTCAGCAGCCCTGATAAACCAGACTTGATACTCCGGCTTATGCTGTCAGCAGCCCTGATAAACCAGACTTGATACTCCGGCTTATGCTGTCAGCAGCCCTGATAAACCAGACTTGATACTCCGGCTTATGCTGTCAGCAGCCCTGATAAACCAGACTTGATACTCCGGCTTATGCTGTCAGTAGCCCTGATAAACCAGACTTGATACTCCGGCTTATGCTGTCAGTAGCCCTGATAAACCAGACTTGATACTCCGGCTTATGCTGTCAGTAGCCCTGGTAAACCAGACTTGATACTCCGGCTTATGCTGTCAGTAGCCCTGATAAACCAGACTTGATACTCCGGCTTATGCTGTCAGTAGCCCTGGTAAACCAGACTTGATACTCCGGCTTATGCTGTCAGTAGCCCTGATAAACCAGACTTGATACTCCGGCTTATGCTGTCAGCAGCCCTGATAAACCAGACTTGATACTCCGGCTTATGCTGTCAGTAGCCCTGATAAACCAGACTTGATACTCCGGCTTATGCTGTCAGTAGCCCTGATAAACCAGACTTGATACTCCGGCTTATGCTGTCAGTAGCCCTGATAAACCAGACTTGATACTCCGGCTTATGCTGTCAGCAGCCCTGATAAACCAGACTTGATACTCCGGCTTATGCTGTCAGTAGCCCTGATAAACCAGACTTGATACTCTGGCTTATGCTGTCAGTAGCCCTGGTAAACCAGACTTGATACTCCGGCTTATGCTGTCAGTAGCCCTGGTAAACCAGACTTGATACTCCGGCTTATGCTGTCAGTAGCCCTGGTAAACCAGACTTGATACTCCGGCTTATGCTGTCAGCAGCCCTGATAAACCAGACTTGATACTCCGGCTTATGCTGTCAGTAGCCCTGGTAAACCAGACTTGATACTCCGGCTTATGCTGTCAGTAGCCCTGGTAAACCAGACTTGATACTCCGGCTTATGCTGTCAGTAGCCCTGGTAAACCAGACTTGATACTCCGGCTTATGCTGTCAGTAGCCCTGGTAAACCAGACTTGATACTCCAGCTTATGCTGTCAGTAGCCCTGGTAAACCAGACTTGATACTCCGGCTTATGCTGTCAGTAGCCCCGATAAACCGGACTTGATACTCCGGCTTATGCTGTCAGTAGCCCTGATAAAGCCAACAAAGAAGACATGTGGTTGAAGGCAGACTTACAACTCTGCCAATATGTAAGTTAGTAATTATGTTCTGTAGGAAGGGGCACTGTATACCCATGTTAGATGTCCTTTTATAACCTCCACAGATAATGCTATTTTAGAACTTGAGGTACAGTGTGTACTCATAGCATCCTGATGTACATCCTAAGTTTGGTATTTTATTTCTTTGCAGCTAAGAGGAGCATTCGTTATGTTGTATCTGAATATAAGATTATCAGCATACACCTGGACGTGTTTAACCATGTTCCTAGATATTACACAAGCAGCTGGTGGTGTAGCTTGGTCACACCTGCTGCTGATGACTGAGCTGTGAGGCTGCACCTGCACACACCTCAACACGGCACATGACGTACCTTTTATATACCTTTGAAGAGTTTCGAGAGTTTAGGTACTTTCCTGGTCAAATAGGCTGTTACTTCTGGAGGCCTGCTGCCCCACATGTCCATCACAGCCTGGTTGATCTGGCACCTAGTGAAGATACTTGTCCAGTTTCCTCTTGAAGACTTCTACACTTGTTCCAGCAGTGTTTCTGATATTTTCTGGTAAGATGTTAAACAGTCTAGAGCCATGGATGTTGATACAGTGTTCCCTTATTGTCCCTACCACACCCCTGCTCCTCAGTAGCTTTATTTTACACTTCCTCCCATATCTCTCACTCCAGTATGTTGTTATGGCAGTATGCAGATTTGGGACCAGGTTCTCAAGTACTTTCCAGGTGTTTACCTGGAGAGAGTTCCGGGGGTCAACGCCCCCGGTCTGTGACCAGGCCTCCTGTATATTATCATGTATCTCTCTGATCCACCAGGAGGCCTGGTCACAGACCGGGCCGCGGGGGCGTTGACCCCCAGAACTCTCTCCAGGTAAACTCTCCTCCACTCCAATGAGTACATGTTCAAAACTTGAAGATGTTTCCAGTAGTTTAGGTGCTTTACTGGCTCAGCATGCCAACATGCATTGCACTGATGCAGTTACATCAGAAAAATGTGAATGATACCAAGGACACCCGACAGAAACCTCCCAAAATCAACTGCCCAACTCTACAGCAAGGCATCAGTGAAGATGACTGGACTGCGTTCACCCGCCGGTGGGATATGTTCAGAAATGGGACCGACCTAATGCAAAGTCAAGTCACTGCTAAGGTCCTGGCCTGCTGTGAACCGGATTTAGAAACCCTGTTGTTCCAGGAAACCCCAACAATAGCTAGCAGTCCCGAGACAGGTCTTAGATGCCATGAAACACCTCATGGTGTTGAGCGTGGTGCTGAGTGTGAGATGGGCGACGCTACTTCAGATGAAGCAGGAACAAGGGAAACACTTCAGGCAGTATATGGCAAAGCTTATATAAGACCTTAGTGCAGTTACAATTGAGAGTTGTGCCTTTTTTATATTATTAGATTAAACTCAGTTGTACTTTAGCTCATTCCAGCACAACACATAGGCAACACCAACTCCATTATGTGTATTAGTGACTATACTCTACATGACCAAAATGCTTTAGCTATATACTTGTCCAAACTTCCCACCACTACAGATATCAGTAGTAGAACTCAACACACAACTCAGGATATAAATAACCATAATTTAAACCTAGAAGATGATTGATCACGTTGACCCTGATCTAAACCTCCATAATCTGACACCCAATCAAAACCTATTGGAAAGTAACTGCCTTTACTACACAGCATCACAAGCCAGCACTATCCTAAACAATGCTAAAAGTCTATCAGTACTTAACTACAACATCAGATCCTTAAGCAAACACTATGATGACCTCCTAGCACTCCTTGAATCACTAAAGACACCCTTCTCCTGCATTATTCTTACTGAGACCTGGCTTAAGCAGGACACAATAGATATCTACCCTCTACCAGGATACACAGCAATCCACAACTGCAGACCATACCAAGTTGGGGGTGGTATTGCAATCTCTTACTCTAACCAATTATCTTGTATTAGCACCACTTGCTTTAGTGATGAATATGGAGAATACATTTTTGCTAATTTTACTGTAAAAAACCTTAAGACGCCTATAACAATCGGTGCCATTTACCGGATACCCCACACAAACATCCCAAATTTCAGTGAGAAATTAAAGGCACTAATAACAAACAGACAAATGAATAAGCACCACCTTCTCTTAGCTGGAGACTTCAACATCAACCTAGGCTTACTAGATGATCAGCCTGTAACTGATTTCATCCACAATATGAACAACACACTTCTCATAACAACAATAACTAAACCAACCAGGCTCACTGAGACAAGTGCAACCATAATAGACCACATATGGACCAATATACTAGCCCCCCTTAAATCAGGGATAATCACAGATAGCACTACAGACCACTACCCTACCTTCCTCTTGACAAACATTAGTAAACCACCACTTGAATATAACAAAGTTTCATTTAGACTCCATGACGAGGCCTCAATAAGGAATTTCACAGCTGACCTAGAGACTGTTGACTGGCCTACAGAATTCTCCAAGGCCAATGGTATTGATGACTGGACAGACATTTTTCTTAACAAATTACTTAGACTATACAACACTGTCCTATAAAAACGAAACATCACAAACAAACGGCTTGGTTGCCCATGGCTAACCAGCACCATTCTGAAATCCATTGATAAGAAACACCAATATGAAAAGCAATATAGACAGGGCTTAATACACAAAGATATTCTTAAACACTTTTCATCAGTCCTCACCAAAGTAATAAAGAAAGCCAAACAACTATACTATTCCAGCAGATTCACTGACACATTATTGTTCATGTCCTTTCGCATGCTATTTCATTACTTTTTAACAAGTCACTAGAAACTAGCACCTTCCCGAAACTGCTCAAGACAGCAAGGGTTACACCTGTGGAGAAATTTTCTCCAGGAGGGGGGTATCAGCCCCCTTCAGCCCCTTTCAGCCCCTTCAGCCTTGAGGGGCCCAGCCCTCTCAGAAGGGGCAAGCGTCTTGTTTACTGCTACAGTGAGTAATTGATCACAGATGCCGTACGAGTATGCGACATGGTCAAGCGACCGCTGCTCCTTGCCGTCCAGTGTTGCAGTAAGGTGCGGACTTTTGAGTCCAAACAAGTATGTAATTTGTCAGCAATCAGTGAATGAAATATGCTGACATAACATCCCCTAGGGGTAATTTATAATCTTACAAATTATAACTCTTTACAGCCTGTTGAGAGATGACTTCAACAGCTTCTCAAGACCTCGTCTGCAGGGGCGGCTGTGCAGGCAATGAGTTGTCTTTCTAAGTTAAGTTTTCCCTGTTTAAACTTAGCTGATAACCCATTTCTCAACATATTGGTTGTGCTCGAACCGGATAAAGGCCACACTGTGGTCCAAATATGTTGTACTACAGTGTACAAATAACCTACGAGCCAAAGTCCTTCGAAAAAAGCTGTAAAACTAGTGTTTTACAATATAAATCAGTATAAATGAGTCCCTCCAGACTCAATCACAGAGAATGGGCAGCCAAAAGAAAATGGGCACTCACCCAGCGTTCACCCAAAGAAAACGGGAGCTGAGTGACTCAGTTAGTTTAATATGTTTATTATGCACCCCATACCCATCCTGTGGGCGGTAGTCAAAAGATTACAGAGGTACATAATTGGTCCAGGGACTGGACTCCAAAGTTTTGATAGCTGAGCAAGTTACAAAGGTAATGAACTAGATCTGGTCACAATTGTGACCAAGTACAAAGGTAATGAGCTCCAGGTAGAGCTGGTCACACTCATGAATAATTGCAAAGGTAATGAATCATAAACACATTAATCATGAGAATTTACAAAGGTAATGAGCTCCAGGTAGAGCTGGTCAAAATCATGACAAGTTTCAAAGGTAATGAATGATAAACACGTTATCACATGATTACAATCATAGACAAATTACAGAGTAATGAGCAGTTAACAAACATAGCAGGGAATTCATCCATTGCCCCAACAACAGATGTTGCTAAGTGCCTGTCTCTCCTCGGTAGACAGCCATTGCAAACAGCAGCAAGTTGCTCACCCAACAAGAAAACGGGGGATAGCACCCAGCATCCACTGCTCCAATCTCGAAAATCGCTGACTAAGACAACAACAACCCAAGTGATGTTCGGTTTGTCTGAGTGTATATACACAGTGTTTATAATGTTTATAGACAGAAATTAAGAGACAAGATTGTGTTAAAGTTTGTTTCTTATAGATATACCTGTTATATTAAAGGAACTTATATATAAAGTGTAAGCTTTCAAATACATATTAACAGTGACATTTATATATGTGTAAGTAATATTCACGTGTGATTTACAGTTATACAGTGACATTTATAGTGTATAGTGAATGAAGTGTATAACATTATTTACGATTAATCATCGTGGTCAGGCTGACAGCAAACTGAAGCCATAAACATCAGTCACATGTACTGTGTACCCTTCATGGTCATTGACCTTGAGGTTAAGCTTAGTAGGTCAGTAGTATCTGACTGATTATTGCTGACTTAAGCATAACAAAAACTCAGCTGTTTATAGCAGTACAGTGTTTTTTAAACACTCTAAGTGTGGTGCTAGAATTTTCAATATACCATTAAAATGGCTTGTTTGAAAACTCAGTTTCAGTCTTTACAGACTAAGATTACACAATTAGAAAATCTAATTTCAGTCTGTATAGGATTAACTCAAGATACAAACATAGATTTTGATGATCTTGAGGTCAAGTTTGAATTATTTACACAACGTCTGGAAATAATTAATTCAGACTATACACATTATGAAAAGAATTTTCTTGAATCAAATCCAACTGAGGATGAAATTAAAAATGTTTTGGATACTTTTAGTAATCAACAATTAAGGTGGACAGGAGTACAGGCTATCTGCCGCAAAACTCTGTCACAGATACCTACTGTAACTAGTGGTCAAACACCTGTTACACCTGTAACAACAAGTGTCCCATCACCAAGCTTACCTACATTGTCATTACCTATTTTCCAAGGTCATAATTATGAAGAATTCATTAGTGGTTTTCAATCCATAGTAAATTCATGAACTGACATAGATGAGATTGCTAAGTTCAATTATCTTAAATGTCTTGTGAAGGGAGAACCCTATGAACTGATTAAGTCATTTCCGGTGGTTAAAGGTAATTATCAAATAGCCTTACGTGTCTTAGCAGACAATTACTTTGATGCTGACAAGGCTAGAGTTAGACATGCAGTCTTAATATCAAGCTTGAAGCCACCCAAACATTGTTTTTCAGACTTACAGGCATTTAGAATCACATTAGACAATAGTCTCAGATCTCTAGGTGCTAAATATGACTAGGAGGGAGAGATACATGATTATATACACCTGGAAAATCCTAGAGGGACTAGTACCGAACTTGCACACGAAAATCACTCACTACGAAAGCAAAAGACTTGGCAGACGATGCACCATCCCCCCAATGAAAAGCAGGGGTGTCACTAGCACGTTAAGAGACCATACAATAAGTGTCAGGGGCCCGAGACTGTTCAACTGCCTCCCAGCACACATAAGGGGGATTACCAACAGACCCCTGGCAGTCTTCAAGCTGGCACTGGACAAGCACCTAAAGTCAGTTCCTGATCAGCCGGGCTGTGGCTCGTACATTGGTTTGCGTGCAGCCAGCAGCAACAGCCTGGTTGATCAGGCGCTGATCCACCAGGAGGCCTGGTCACAGACCGGGCCGCGGGGGCGTTGACCCCCGAAACTCTCTCCAGGTAAACTCCAGGTAAGACAATGTGATTGGTTTATCAGTGGTATTGTACAAGATAAGTTGTCACCACAAACTATTGAACGATTAAATATTATGTTCAATAAACGCTATTTCACTTGTGAGGAAATTAGCAATGGTTTACAAACAATAGTTTCATGCATGCAAGCAACGAGACAAGATGAAAAATCCACAAATCCAGTGGATAACAAACCTTCAACTCAGTATAAAAAGAGTATACCTACTCCCACTAAACCACAGAATGGGAAATCTCATATAGGCATTTATCAAGCTGTGAATACAACAGACAGTAAACAAACTGTCACACATAAACGTACTCCAAAATGTGTACTTTGTGATGGAACACATTGGGCACAGTATTGTATTCAATACACATCAATGGAGGCACGTAAACAACGTGTTCATCAGCTGAAAAGATGCATCAAGTGTTTATGTGAACACAAGGGAGGTAAATGCTCACTGAAGAAGTGTTTTAAATGCAAGGGTATGCATCATACAGCATTATGCCCAAATACTTTTGCTGAACAGCAGAAGACTTCCACAGAATCAATAAGTCAACAAGCAACAGCATTAAATGTGAGAGATAAGTTTAAAGCAACTGCTCTCCCGATAGCTCAAGTTGAGTTATCTAATAAATTACACAAAACCAATGTGCTAACACTATTTGATCAAGGCTCACAAAGGTCCTTCATAAGAAGAACAGTGTTGTAGAAACTGAATAAACAACCCTATGCCAAAATACAGTTAGATATAGCTGGGTTTTTCCACAATTCTGGTAAACAGACATACGACCTAGCCAGAATCACTGTTGGTCTAGGAAACAGGAAAAAGACAGTAGAAGCTGTGGTAGTAGATGATTTGCCTAAGTCTGTGCATTATTATTATTATTATAATCAAGGGGGAAGCGCTGATTATGCCTGGGGGGGGGGATATGTGGAAGCATTCAGGCTTAATTCGGGGAACTGGAGCACAGATCCAATTCCCTAAATCAAGAGCCCCTCACCAACATCAAGGAACCTTCCTTGAGGGGTAAGTCTGTGCAGATCCAGGGATTAAAAGAAACAGTTGCAGCACTGAAAGCAGCTAAGGTCAAGTTAGCCTGTCCTGACATACAGACGGACACTATTAGTCCAATTGATTTAATCATTGGAAGTGATTATTATCATTGTTTTGTGCAAAATACAGTAAGTAAACATGATGTTCACTTGCTGAAAACATCAGGAGGCCACATGATATGTGGTCCCATTCCCTCTCAAAGTGGGAAAGAAGCTGATATTGATTCAGTGGAAAATGTACTAGTTACGAGAATAACCGCTGATCATGTACCACAGCAAAAATTATCATTACTGGAAGAAATGAATGAACCAGTTGATAAGTTGTGGGATTTAGATGCGATAGGTATTGATGTAAATAAACCAAGCCCACAAGAGTCTCAGACTTATAACCAATATTTGGACACTGTCAAATATGAAGATGGACAGTATTGGGTTAGGTTACCATGGAAATTAAATCCACCACATCTGCCTAGCAATTATCGCATGGCTTTCGGACAGATGAAAGCACAAATACATGAGCTCAGGAAGAATCCAGAGCTACTGACTGTCTATGATAATATCATACAAGAACAGTTGGACAATAAATTCATTGAGGAAGTAGTTGAAGATAAGTTGAAGACAGAAGCTCATTATCTCCCGCACCATGGAGTCAGAAAAGATTCTGAAACCACTCCACTACGTGTTGTATATAATTGCAGCACACGTGCAAATAAAGATGTAGCAAGTCTTAATGACTGTCTGATGACCGGACCCTCACTAACTGAGAAGCTTGGAGACGTGCTTATGAAATTCCGCACATACCCATATGCCTACACGGCTGATATTTCCAAGGCTTTCTTAAGAGTAGGACTACAAGAAATAGATAGAGATTATACTCGATTCTTGTGGCCTGAAAATCCACATGATCCTCAAAGTCCTGTGAAAACTTATCGTTTCAAATCAGTATTATTTGGTGCAACATCCTCTCCATTCTTACTAGAAGCTACTCTAAATACACATTTGAAGAAATCAGAAAGTCCCTTCAGAGAAATCTTAAAGAAAAGTTTCTATGTGGACAATCTTCAAGGTACTGTGAATAAAGAGGAGGATTTGAAATCCTTATACAGAGAAGCTAACAAGGAGATGAAAGAAGCAAATATGCCTCAAAGCTCGTGTGAGTGTGAGTTTTCATCAGAGCTGCCTCCTGGTGTTATTACTGCAACAATATTGTCAGTGGAATGCCTTCCATCTGAACAAAAGAAACTAATGGAAAAATAAATAAATAAAGAAACGACTAGGTAAAATAAGAAAAATGATTTTTGAGAATTTTACTTAAAATTTAAATACAGGGGACCCCCACATACCGTTAAATCCGCATACCGATACATTTTATCGCTCAGATTTTGCCTCGCATACCGCTAAAAAACCCGCTCAACGCTATTCGTCCGAGACGTGTCTATGTGAGGCCTGAGCCAGCCTCACATGTTCTGCCGGTGGCATTGTTTACAAGCCAGCCTCCGCGGTAACATCCAAGCATACAATCGGAACATTTCGTATTATTACAGCATTTTTGGTGATTTTATCTGCAAAATAAGTGACCATGGGCCCCAAGAAAGCTTCTGGTGCCAACCCTGTGGTAAAAAGGGTGAGAAATATTATCGAAATACTGTGGTACCATGGTCAACTGCTGATGCTGCTGCTGCTGTACAACCATCAGCTGCTGCTGCTGTACCACCATCAGCTGCTGCTGCTGCTGCTGTAGTACCGTCTGCTGCTGCTGTAGTACCGTCTGCTGCTGCTGTAGCACCGTCTGCTGCTGCTGTAGCACTGTCAGCTGCTGCTGTAGCACTGTCAGCTGCTGCTGCTGCTGCTGTAGTACTGTCAGCTGCTGCTGCTGCTGTAGCACTGTCAGCTGCTGCTGCTGCTGCTGCAGCACTGTCAGCTGCTCCTGCTGCTGTACCACCGTTAGCTGCTGCTGCTGCTGCAGCACCGTCTGCTGCTGCTGTAGCACTGTCAGCTGCTGCTGTAGCACTGTCTGCTGCTGCTGTAGCACCGTCAGCTGCTGCTGCTGCTGTAGTACCATCAGCTGCTGCTGTAGCACTGTCTGTTGCTGCTGTAGCACTGTCAGCTGCTGCTGCTGCTGCTGTTGCACCGTTGTTTGTGTGGCTTATTGAGAATACCAAGAAACAATTAACCCCAGAGGGTTAGCCACCCAGGATAACCCAAAAAAGTCAGTGTCATCGAAGACTGTAACTTATTTCCATTAGGGTCCTTAATCTTGTCTCCCAAGATGCAACCCACACCAGTCGACTAACACCCAGGTGAACAGGGAAAAATGCCTGGAACTAGTGCTCATATTGGTGAATTTAAAGCCAGCAAAGGTTGGTTTGAGAGATTTAAGAATTGTAGTGGCATACACAGTGTGATAAGGCCTGTTCTGGAAGAAAATACCAAACAGGACCTACAGTACTCAGGAGGAAAAGGCACTCCCAGGACACAGTGTCTCATCAGTCATTGCTGCATCTTCAATAAAGGTAAGTGTCATTTATTCTTCATTTAGTAGACTAGTACATGCACAATATATATTGTGCATGTACTACTCTACTATTGTGCATGTATCCTTCTCTTTGTGTGTAGGAAAATGTATATTTCATGTGGTAAAATTTTTTTTTCATACTTTTGGGTGTCTTGCATGGATTAATTTGATTTCCATTATTTCTTATGGGGAAAATTCATTCGCATAACGATAATTTCGCATAACAATGAGCTCCCATGAACGGATTAATATCGTTATGCGGGGGTCCACTGTATAATAAAAAAAATGGCCTTCGGTTCTTGTAGTTGGGCAGGAGTAGGTAAGGCCCTGGATAGATCTTCTGATATTATTGATGTAGGTTATCCTGGGCGGATGGTGATAGTCCGATGTTCTGGAATCTCCTACCACTTGGATGGAGCACCACAAGAAGAACAGGTAAGGGCCAGTAGTAGTCCAATAATGTTAATAAGTCTCATTAACAAATGTCTTGCTCCTTTATCTGGCGTCTATCCTGGATGACCACGCCAGGAACAGAGCTGGTAATAAGAAAAAATAAACTGGTTACCAATGGTCATAATAATATAACATTTAAGAATGGAAAAGAATGATAAATGCCAAAATCATTACTGGTAACCAGCAAACAAAAGAAAGGAACAAACAGTAATACTCCTGGTAGATCACCCTACCTAATTAGGAGAAGAGTGGAGGTGAAGTGACTCTCCAAACTTCAACCTACACCAGGTAAGGTCAATATTACCAGGAGTAGAAATTTTAACAAATCGGACACCAAGAACTAGTTTCGCCCCAGCCCGCCAGAGGGAGAGGGGGTGCACGACGTAACTCACTAATGGTTCCTGGTTGCCTGAACAACCTTAACCCCACTTACGCCTACTTTTCCCTCACAATACCCCCTTCCAAAACTTATGGACGGAGTCAATAAGTCAAAGAACAGAGGGAAAAGAACTATGTACAACCTCGGCTCAGCCAATCTGAAAAGTGGTTTTCAGAGCCAGAAATATAAACGACTTTAAACTTATAAGGCTGAATAGCCAGAGCCCATCTCAAGAGTCTGCTATTTGACCCTTTAAAGTTTTCCAAGTACATCAGTGGCTTGTGATCTGTTTCAAGCACAAAGGGTTTACCGTATAGGTAGTATTAAAATCTACTTATACCCCATACTAAAGCATAACATTCTTTCTCCACAGTGGAATATCTTTCTTCTCTGGGCAGAAGCTTCTTACTGGCGAAAGATACTGGGAAAGGTGTCTCCTCATAATATTGAAGTAGTACAGCCCCGAGTCCAGAATGGGAGGCATCTGTTTGGAGACAAAATATTTTATTAATATCTGGTAATTTTAGGACAGGGGGGTTTGAAAATATCCTTTTAATTTCTTCGAAGCTTTGGATGGCTTCATCAGAACAACTAAGAGGTTCCTTGACACCCTTTTTCAAATAGTCTGTAAGAACTGAAGTTAAACTACTTAAATTTGGTACAAAACATCTATAGAAGTTTACAGATCCAAGGAAACTTCTTAATAACCTTTTGGTAGCAGGGAATGTACTTTCTAAAACGGCTTTAGTCTTATTAGGAAGAGGTGATAAGTTGTTGTCAGAGATAATGAACCCAAGGTATTGTACCTTATGATAGCCAAGAAAGCACTTTTGTGGTTTAACTGTAAGGCCATGAGTTCTTAGTCTTTTCAAAACAAGCGATAGTGTATTTAGATGGTCTTCCCAGACACGTGTCATGATATAAATATTATCAAAATACACTGAGACATTCTTTAGATCAGAAAGAACTACAGTGGACCCTCAACCAGCGATATTAATCCGTTCCTGAGAGCTCATCGTTAGTCAAAATTATCGTTAGTCAACTCAATTTTCCTCATAAGAAATAATGGAAATCAAATTAATCCGTGCAAGACACCCAAAAGTATTGAAAAAAAAAATTTTTACCACATGAAATATTAATTTTAATACACACAAACTGAAGATTACATGCACAGTTACATGACACTTACCTTTATTGAAGATCTGGTGATGATTGATGGGATGGGAGGAGGGGAGAGGTGTTAGTGTTTAGAAGGGGAATCCCCTTCCATTAGCACTTGAGGCAGCAAGTCTTTTTCTGGGGTTACTTCCCTTGTTCTTTTGATGCCACTAGGACCAGCTTCAGTTACTGGACTTCTCTCGCACAACATATCTGTCCATAGATACCTGTACCTCTCGTTCCTTTATGACTTTCCTAAAGTGTTTCACAACATTGTCAGTGTACAGGTTGCCAACACGGCTTGCAGTAGCTGTGTGAGGGTGATTGTCATCAAAAAAGGTTTGCACTTCAAGCCACTTTGCACACATTTCCTTAATCTTAGAAGTAGGCAACTTCTTCAATTTCTCTCTCCCCTCCTCCGAAGCAGTTTCCTCAGGTCTGCCCTCTTGCTGTTCAAGATGATCTAGCAGCTCATCAGTGGTTAGTTCTTCACTGTCCTCCACCACCAACTCTTCCACATCCTCCCCACTAACCTCCAACCCCAAGGACTTCCTCAATGCCACAATGGATTCCTCAACTGGCATAGGATTCTCAGGGTTAGCCTCAAATCCTTCAAAATCCCTTTTGTCTACACATTCTGTCCACAGTTTTTTCCAAGCAGAGTTCAAGGTCCTCTTAGTCACTTCCTCCCAAGCCTTACCTATAATGTTTACACAATTGAGGATGGCAAAATGATCTTTCCAAAACTCTCTTAGAGTCAGTTGAGTTTCTGAGGTCACTACAAAGCACCTTTCAAACATAGCTTTTGTGTACAGTTTCTTGAAGTTGGAAATAACCTGCTGGTCCATGGGCTGCAGGAGAGGAGTGGTATTAGGAGGCAAAAACTTCACCTTAATGAAGCTCATGTCCCTAGAAAGTCGCTCTGCCACATCTCTAGGATGACCAGGGGCATTGTCTAATACCAGGAGGCACTTAAGGTCTAATTTCTTTTCAATTAGGTAATTTTTCACAGTGAGGGCAAATGCATGGTGTAACCAGTCATAGAAAAAGTCCCTAGTGACCCATGCCTTACTGTTTGCCCTCCACAGCACACACAAATTAGCCTTGAGGACATTGTTTTTCCTGAACACTCTGGGGGTTTCAGAGTGATACACCAATAAAGGCTTCACTTTGCAATCACCACTAGCATTGGCACACATCAACAGAGTAAGCCTGTCTTTCATAGGCTTATGTCCTGGGAGTGCCTTTTCCTCCTGAGTAATGTACGTCCTGCTTGGCATTTTCTTCCAAAACAGTCCTGTTTCGTCACAATTAAACACTTGTTCAGGTTTCAGTCCTTCACTGTCTATGTACTCCTTGAAGTCCTGCACATATTTTCAGCCGATTTGTGGTCCGAACTGGCATCCTCACCATGCCTTATCACACTATGAATGCCACTACGCTTCTTAAATCTCTCAAACCAACCTTTGCTGGCCTTAAATTCACTCACATCACTAGTTGCTGGCATTTTTTTAATTAAATCGTCATGCAACTTCCTAGCCTTTTCACATATGATCGCTTGAGAGATGCTGTCTCCTGCTATTTGTTTCTCGTTTATCCACACCAATAACAGTCTCTCAACATCTTCTATCACTTGCGATCTCAGTTTTGAAAACATAGTTGCACCTTTGGCAAGAACAGCTTCCTTGATTGCCGTTTTCTTGCCCACAATAGTAGCGATGGTTGATTGGGGTTTATTATACAACCTGACCAGCTCAGAGATACGCACTCCACTTTCATATCAATGATCTCTTTCTTCATCTCCATAGTAATTCTCACCCTTTTTCCTGTAGGGTTGGTACTAGAAGCTTTCTTGGGGCCCATGGTGACTTATTTTGCAGGCGCAATCACTAAAAAGGCTGTGATAATATGAAATGTTCCAGTTGTATGTTTGGAAGCGACCGCGGTGGCTGGCTGGCTTGTAAACACTGGCACCAAAGGGACAAGTGAGGCGCGCTCAGGCCAAAGTGGACGCGTATGGTACGGAACGAATAGCGCTGGTCGGGTTTTTAAGCGCTAGTCGAGGCAAAATTTTTGCATTAAAATGTATCGCTAGTCAGATTTATCGTTAATCGATGCCATCGCTGGTTGAGGGTTCACTGTATTCTCATAAGCCTAATATACGTGGCACACACGGTAACCAAGCCGAAAGGCATTGTGCGATATTGCATTAGACCTCTATGAGTAGGGAAAGCAGTGTATGGTTTCGAGTCTGGGTGTAATGGCACTTGATGGTATGCTTGTGAGATGTCTAACTCCGAGAAGAATTTGCAGTCATGGAATTTATACAAGTCATGATCAATTACTGGCATGGGTTTTGCATCCCATTTAGTTATAGTATTTAAATAACGAAAATCTTGTGCCAGTCGGTAAGAATTATCGGGTTTCTTAACCATAACAACTGGTGAACAGAAAGCTGATTTCGAAGGTTCTATGATATTTAAGTTAAATAGTTTGTCAACCTCATTATCAAAAGTTTTCCGTAAGTGAACGGGAACAGGGTAGATTTTCCGCCTTACTGGTTCATGATCCAACAATTCAATCTTGTGTACAATAGTGGTGGTAAGTCCTGGTACCTCTGTGAATACGTCAGAAAATGTATTTACTAAGGCACTTACTTGAGACTTTTGTTTATTTGACAAGTCGTTGTTAATGTTGACATTTGACTTCTTTGGTGAGGGATCATGCGTTAAGATATCTAGTAGTTCCTTCGATTCTGTAAAAGACTCATCATCTATAATACAAACTCTACATTCATACAAATCACCACTTGTAACCACGCTGTAAGAAGTAGTATCTTCGTCAAAGGAATTTACACAAATATTAACTTCTCTTCGATGTAAAGTAAAAGGACACAAGTGCAACTAATGTGACATTTATTGTGGCAACGTTTCGCTCTCCAGGAGCTTTATCAAGCCATTACAAACAATACATGGACACAGAGGGTATATAAAGGCTCAGAGTGAGGTGTAATACTAGTGAGGTACCATTTCGATGTTCACTAGTGGTAGTAGTAGTAGTAGTAGTGACAAAAGTAATGGTACCTCACTAGTATTACACCTCACTCTGAGCCTTTATATACCCTCTGTGTCCATGTATTGTTTGTAATGGCTTGATAAAGCTCCTGGAGAGCAAAACGTTGCCACAATAAATGTCACATTAGTTACACTTGTGTCCTTTTACTTTACATATTGTCGGTAATTCTACCAACTTTATTCTCTTCAATGGTACCGTTTCAAAATATTGACGTGATACATTCTTTCTTTACCCTTGACATCAAAGATATAATCTACCGTATTACAGACCTTCACTACTTTATACGGTCCGCGCCCGGTAATTAGCAATTTGTTGGATTTGTCAGGTAGGAGAACTAAAACTTCATCTGGAGTTTACCTGGAGAGAGTTCCGGGGGTCAACGCCCCCACGGCCCGGTCTGTGACCAGGCCTCCTGGTGGATCAGAGCCTGATCAACCAGGCTGTTGCTGCTGGCTGCACGCAAACCAACGTACGAGCCACAGCCCGGCTGATCAGGAACTGACTTTAGGTGCTTGTCCAGTGCCAGCTTGAAGACTGCCAGGGGTCTGTTGGTAATCCCCCTTATGTGTGCTGGGAGGCAGTTGAACAGTCTCGGGCCCCTGACACTTATTGTATGGTCTCTTAACGTGCTAGTGACACCCCTGCTTTTCATCACCAACATTAAACTTATGCTTGGAGCTTTTATGGTCAAAATAGGTCTTGTACGTTTCCATAGACATCTCTAGGTTTTTACCGACCAAATCGGCGGTTTCTTCCAATCTTTCCCTTAGATCTAAAAGAAACTGATAGCTGTTTTGAATCTCAGGTTTAATATCTTTGGACCAAAGTTCATTCAAAATAGATAGTGGTCCACGAGCTTGTCTCCCATAAAGGGGAATAACCAAGGGAATCACTTGGAATCTCGCGCATTGCGAAAAGAGCACATGGTAGAAATCTATGCCAGTCCATTGGTTTAAGAATACATAGTTTTTTTAATATTGACTTTAGGATGGCATGTTGTCGCTCCACTCTTCCGTTACACATTGGATGGTAAGGTGTAGTGAAAAGAGGTTTAACCCTTTGAGGCTTTTGGTCGTACTAGTACGTCTTACGCGTAGGGGTTTTTGACGTACTAGTACGCATAAATTCTAGCGGCCTCAAATCTAGTGGGAGAAAGCTGGTAGGCCTTCATATGAAAGAATGGGTCTATGTGGTCAGTGTGCACAGTCTAAAAAAAATCCTGCAGCACACAGTGCATAATGAGAAAAAAAAAAACTTTGACCATTTTTTTGGAATAAATCAGCGACTTTGCAGTGTATTTTTGTATGGTATTTATTGTTGTATTCTAGTTTTCTTGGTCTCATTTTATAGAATGGAAGACATATTACAGAAATTGAGATGATTTTGACTGGTTTTACAATGAAAGGTGCCTTGAAATTGAGCTCAAAGTAGCAGAAATGTTCGATTTTTACCAAACTTCAAAAGTAAACAAATCGTGCCAAGCGTGCAATACACGTCAACTGGTGAGTCTAATATTCTTTCACAAGTGCACCAATAATATTTATACCATTTTTTATACTAATGCAGTAGTCTGCATAACAGTAAATCTTATATTTTTTGTGAGAATAAAAATTCAAAGTGGAAAGCAAAAGAATATAAGAGGGGCCTTGAGACGTGACTAGAGGAAATGTCATTTTAGTGCCAGGAATGTCTTTCTTGTTTATTCTGGACCCTATTCGGAAATTGGCATCTTTTGAAATTTGTGTGAAATTGGCAAAATTGCTAAATTCTGACCACTGTACTGGATAGTTGAATTTCATAAATGGGTGGTTTCTTGCACCCATTCGATAGAAAAAATGGAGTTCTAGCGAAATATTCATGTTTTTTGTCGACTAGTACAGTGAAATTGGCCAAAAATGGGGCTCAAAGTGGGCAAAATCGCCGATGCGTAAACATCGCCGAGACCGTTAACTTTGCGAGAGGATAATTCCATAAGTTTTCTATCAAATTTCAAACTTTTGGTGCCTTTATGATCGGGAAAAGATTCTCTATCTTTTCATAAGAGAAAATAATTTTTTTTTTTTTTTAAATTTGGCCGACCCTGAGAACGAGTTTCGGAGAGGGCCTGTCGACCCTCAAAGGGTTAACACCCACAAGTTGATAAACGTGTTCCATTAATTCTGAAGTGAATTGTGCCCCTTTATCAGACAGAATTTCACGAGGTATACCTACACGTGAAAAAATAGAAAATAAGGCTTCTGCGACTTCTATGGACGTAATGGATTTTAAGGGTACCGCCTCTGGGAAGCTGGACACATAGTCAGTCATAGTTAAAATATATTTATGACCTCCTGATGAGCGAGGTGTGATGGGACCAACTATATCTACTGTAACCCTTGCAAAAGGGACTGAGAAAATTGGCATCTTTACCATAGGAACTCTCCTAGTTCTACCCTTTTGCGTGGAAAGTTGACATATGTGACATGATCTGCAGTACTTATAGATGTCAGAGGACATACTAGGCCAGAAATATAGGTCCTTGATTTTATTATAGGTCTTCCTATGTGAAAAATGGCCAGAGACTGGTAGGTCATGAGAAATCTTTAAAATGGTTTCCCGGCAATCCTGCGGAATGACTAACAGGCTTCGACCAACGTCATTGGGTTTGTCCGCAGACACTATAGTCTTGTACAAAAGATCGTGTTTGAACTCAAACTTGTAAGAAAATTTCTTTCTCTGTATCACCTTGCCATTTAAAGCTAACTTCCGAGATTCCTCTAAGGAAGGACAAGTCTTTTGAAGACCCTCTAAATCTATGTAAGACAGCTCAATTGGCTTTCCTTTGGAAAGAACTACACTGTAATGGGTGGATAGGTTTTACCTTAGACTGAGCTCTGGTAAGGACGTTAATTGTGTCTAGTTGTTGAAAAGATTGTGCCACACGTTTTCCACTGGTGTCTGCATTGTCCAGTTTAAGTGACTGACTTACTAAAGGTGTTACCGGAGTTTCGTGACCATCAGCTCTCTGATTTAAGTTATCCAACTGAATCTCATCTGGAACTATCTGTGAAGAAAGAGATACTAGGTTCCAACCCTTCCTTGGAAACTCCAAATTCCAAACAGTCCTTTTCAGATGGGAAAGTAGCCCCTTGTATGTTCCCAACCAAAACAGAACACAAGGTTATCGGGGCAACTACGGCATCTACCCATCCTGAGAACCATTTGCACCTAACGAAACATCTGACTGTTGGAAAAGAATTGCTTCTTCCTAAATAGTCAGTTAATTTAGTGGACTTATAACGTGAAGAATCTAGGTTAGGGAAAAGCTTACTTGAGATAACAATACAGGAACATCCAGTGTCTATAAGAATGGTTGACACATTCATGCCATTGACTGTACCTTCACTAAAAGGTGCGTTTATATTAGATTCGGCGAAACATTTACCGATATTTTCACCTTTTTTCTTAGGACAGTCGGGCCTTCTATGACCCCATTCATTACAGTTGAAACACTTTACTGTGAAGGCCGTGGAATTCCTTGGTATGGAGGGTTTGGATCCCTCAGATTGCTTAGGCACAACAGGCTTATATCTGCTACGCTCTTTAGGGTAGCTATTATGAGCGCACGCATATATATCAGCAGCTTGTGCCATTTCCGCAGCCGTATGAATGTTTCTTTCTTTAATGAATATTCGTAAGTCAGAGTTTACAGAAGAAAGGAATTGATCTCTTACCATCAGGTCTCGTAAAGATTCGAAATCGTGGTCAGCCTCAGCACTATCAATCCACGAATCAAATAATCTGAAAAGTGTTGTCAAGAATTGCATATAATTTTAATTAGGAGTTATTTTAATGTGTCTAAACTCTGACCTGTAATGATGAGTAGTTTTTTTGAAAGCCTGAAGTATAGCTTTCTTCAGCAGGCTATAACTAGAAATAACATCAGAGGGTAGAGTGGAATAAACATTTAATGCTGAACCTGACAGTAGTAAGCCAAGCCTAGTAGCCCAAGAATCTGCTGGCCAGTCACAGAGAGTAGCAGTACTCTCGAATCGAGTAATATATGCCGCTATGTCATCTTGTTCTGAGAAAGGTGGTATTTGTGGCATCCTAATATTAGGTTCTTGGGAAGGGTATTCTAGTACCCCTTCATCTATTTTCTGCTTAGATAGTTCTATCTTCTTGGCTTCTAATTCCAACCTTGATTGTTCTAACTCCCTCTGCTTAGCCTGAACTCTATCTTCTCTAGCTATCCTTTCCTGTTCGAGTTTATCCTCCCGAGCTAGTCTTTCCTGTTCCTTTTTCTCTTCTCGAGCTAGTCTTTTTTCTTCCCGAGCTAGTCTTTCCTGTTCCTTTTTCTCTTCCCGAGCTAGTCTTTTCTCTTCAAAAGCTAGTCTTTCCTGTTCTTTTTTTTCCTCTCGAGCTAGTCTTTCCTGTTCCTTTTTCTCCTCTCGAGCTAATCTTTCCCGTTCTTTTTCCTGTTCCTCTTTCTTTACAATAGCTATTTTAGCAGTAATGTAATTATCAAGGCTTTGTCCAGTAAATCCCATTTCCTTTCCAGCTTTCAACCAGAAATCTGAAGAATCCATCTTGTAAAAAGAAATATTACGCACCCAACTTCAACTGTCTTAATTAAAACTAACAGGAACGTCTGTTACAAAAGAGGGACACAGTCCGCACACTTTAAACTTCCCAAAGTAGAAAATAAAATAACTATTTCTCCCTGGAAGATACACTTGTGGGCCCAATAGCCTTCACTAAGCAAAATACACACGGTTCACACAGGAGGGGTTATTATCAAAGTTCCCCAGGTCCAACAAATAGGTAAACTTCTAAACCGAACCTTAGAACCAAACAACGGTAAGTCAACCAGACTACCAGTAATGACTTGACACCTCAACTAACTCACCTTTTTCTATCTTAAATGTTATACTCACAACCAGTTGAACCATCAGGACGATGTTGCTTCAAGAGTCGGATCCTGGCAAGGTCGCCATTGTCAGTGGAACGCCTTCCATCTGAACAAAAGAAACTAATGGAAAAATAAATAAAGAAACGACTAGGAAAAATAAGAATAATGATTTTTGAGGATTTTACTTAAAATTTAAATATAATAAAAAAAATGGCCTTCGGTTCTTGTAGTTGGGCAGGAGTAGGTAAGGCCCTGGATAGATCTTCTGATATTATTGATGTAGGTTATCCTGGGCGGATGGTGATAGTCCGATGTTCTGGAATCTCCTACCACTTGGATGGAGCACCACAAGAAGAACAGGTAAGGGCCAGTAGTAGTCCAATAATGTTAATAAGTCTCATTAACAAATGTCTTGCTCCTTTATCTGGCGTCTATCCTGGATGACCACGCCAGGAACAGAGCTGGTAATAAGAAAAAATAAACTGGTTACCAATGGTCATAATAATATAACATTTAAGAATGGAAAAGAATGATAAATGCCAAAATCATTACTGGTAACCAGCAAACAAAAGAAAGGAACAAACAGTAATACTCCTGGTAGATCACCCTACCTAATTAGGAGAAGAGTGGAGGTGAAGTGACTCTCCAAACTTCAACCTACACCAGGTAAGGTCAATATTACCAGGAGTAGAAATTTTAACAAATCGGACACCAAGAACTAGTTTCGCCCCAGCCCGCCAGAGGGAGAGGGGGTGCACGACGTAACTCACTAATGGTTCCTGGTTGCCTGAACAACCTTAACCCCACTTATGCCTACTTTTCCCTCACAATATTATTTGCTATATTCCTCCATTTTAGGTGCCTTAAGTTGAAATCCCCCAGGAGCAAGATGTTGGGGGCAGGAGCTGACAGATTTTCCAGACAGTGGTCAATTTTTAACAGCTGTTCCTGGAATTGCTAAGACGTTGCATCCGGAGGCTTGTAGACTACCACAATGACTAGGTTTTGGTTCTCGATCTTTACTGCTAAAACTTCCACTACATCATTTGAGGCATTAAGCAGTTCTGTGCAAATAAGTGACTCTGCGATGTACAGGCCAACCCCCCCTTTTGCCTGTTCACTCTGTCACATCTGTATAGGTTGTAACCTGGGATCCATATTTCGTTGTCCAAGTGATCCTTTATGTGGGTCTCAGTGAAAGCCATGAACATTGCATTTGCCTCTGCAAGCAGTCCACGGATGAGAGGCATTTTGTTGTTTGTTGCTGGCTTTAGACCCTGTATATTTGCAAAGAAGAATGTCATCGGACTGGTGGTATTGTTGGTACTGGGGGGGGATTTTTTTTCCGGCATTAGTATCTGTATCTGTTGGTTTGGAGTGGAGGCCATCGACTGTGGTTCCACTCCATAAGTGACTGGATTTGGTGTACGATTTCTGCCATTTCCTGCCAGTTTTTTTTTCCTTCCTGGCACTTAAAAACCTCTCCCTCTTGAGTGGCTGTGGCTACCCAGATTTTCCCATGGCCTGGATGTTTTGTATCTTTTTGTCCCCTTTAGATGGTGTGCCTGGCAATTTAAGTTATAGCACAGTCTTTCCTGTACTGAAGAGGTACACATTTCAGGGTGAAAAAGCTTACAGGAAGGGAGTTTGCATTTTCCTGTTGTCATATGGGCACGGCATTTTCTAGGGTGGTCATAGTTGCAAGTCCCATCTGTTTTTCCAGATTTTCCATGCCTGCAGATACCTGCAGATGCCTGTAGCAAGTAAGTTAAGCAATTAATTGATAGAAAAAGGACAGCATGAAACTGACTCTTCCATTGTTGTTGGAGCTAACACCCAGGTACCCATTTACTGATGGGTGAACATAGACAACAGGTGTAAAGAAACATGCCCAATGTTTCTACCCTGGCTGGGAATTGAATACACCTACCATCCGACTTACGACCTGCTCGACATACGTCCACTCGACTTACGACCGTGTATCTGGCAGCTGGGCTGGGCCGGCTGATACACACCACTGTACAATATTTGACAATATTCGCGGTGGCAATGCGTCATGCCGGCAGCATCAGTTTGAGTAACCCTGTCCTATCAGCAGCATCATACTGTATTAACTGTACTAACTGGACAGTAAATTTCACAATGGCCCCTAAGATGAAGTCTGTGGCAAGAAAGGCTCTTACTCTCGAACTCTCTATTTGTTTTCACTATTGCACATAAACCTGTCTGTATCTGTCTGCCTATATATCTGTGTATCTCTGTGTGTCTGTTTATCTATGTCTACCTGTGTGTCTGTCTTTCTGTCTACCTGTGTGTCTGTCTTTATGTCTGCCTGTGTGTCTTTGTCTACCTGTGTGTGTCTTTATGTCTACCTATGTGTGTCTTTGTCTACCTGTGTGTCTGTCTGTCTACCTGTGTCTGTCTACATATGTGTCTGTCTACCTGTGTGTCTGTCTACCTGAGTGTCTGTCTACCTGTGTCTGTCTGTCTGTCTTTCTGTTTGCTTGTCTGTCTCAGAGCCGCTCATTAACCCTTTGAGGGTCGACAGGCCCTCTCCGAAACTCGTTCTCAGGGTCGGCCAAATTTAAAAAAAAAAAAAATTATTTTCTCTTATGAAAAGATAGAGAATCTTTTCCCGATCATAACGACACCAAAAGTTTGAAATTTGATAGAAAACTTACGGAATTATGCTCTCGCAAAGTTAGCGGTCTCGGCGATGTTTACGGATCGGCGATTTTGCCCACTTTGAGCCCCATTTTCGGCCAATTTCACTGTACTAGTCGACAAAAAACATGAATATTTCGCTAGAACTCCATTTTTTCTATCGAATGGGTGCAAGAAACCACCCATTTATAAATTCAACTATCCAGTACAGTGGTCAGAATTTAGCAATTTTGCCAATTTCACACAAATTTCAAAAGATGCCAATTTCGGAATAGGGTCCAGAATAAACAAGAAAGACATTCCTGGCACTAAAATGACATTTCCTCTAGTCATTAGTCACGTCTCAAGGCCCCTCTTATATTCTTTTGCTTTCCACTTTGAATTTTTATTCTCACAAAAAAAATAAGATTTACTGTTATGCAGACTACTGCATTAGTGTAAAAAATGGTATAAATATTATTGGTGCACTTGTGAAAGAATATTAGACTCACCAGTTGACGTGTATTGCACGCTTGGCACGATTTGTTTACTTTTGAAGTTTGGTAAAAATCGAACATTTCTGCTACTTTGAGCTCAATTTCAAGGCACCTTTCATTGTAAAACCAGTCAAAATCATCTCAATTTCAGTAATATGTCTTCCATTCTATAAAATGAGACCAAGAAAACTAGAATACAACAATAAATACTATACGAAAATACACTGCAAAGTCGCTGATTTATTAAAAAAAAATGGAAAAAGTTTTTTTTTTTCTCATTATGCACCGTGTGCTGCAGGATTTTTTTTAGACTGTGCACACTGACCACATAGACCCATTCTTTCATATGAAGGCCTACCAGCTTTCTCCCACTAGATTTGAGGTCGCTAGAATTTATGAGTACTAGTACGTCAAAAACCCCTACGCGTAAGACGTACTAGTACGACGAAAACCCTCAAAGGGTTAAGAGTGTAATTGGTCTTGAAGATGCCATATTAATAATGATAATAACAATAATAATCACTGAGGCACATTAAATGTGTATAAAACTTTAATATAGACATTTTGCTTAATCCATCTATGATTTCTTTTTCAAAATTATATAATAAACATGCTACATAACATATAAACATATAAATTAACAAATATGAGATGTTTTTCTGGTCGGCTTGACAGAGTGAACAGGAATCATTCGTGTCCGGGCTGGTAACAACAACAACGTTTGTTTACATAACTCGCCAACCTTCTACACACTCATTCGTTTATTCATTTAATCTTGTTTACTCACCTCTCACTCTACATTAAGACTACAGATATTTTAAGGTAAGTAATGAGTGGACACGATTATTATATTATAGTTTAATAATAATAATATTATTAATATTAGTACATATGTATTATTGTAATAATAATAATAATTCTTTCTTTCTTTCAACACACCGGCCATATCCCACCGAGGCGGGGTGGCCCACCGAGGCGGGGTGGCCCACCGAGGCGGGGTGGCCCACCGAGGCGGGGTGGCCCACCGAGGCGGGGTGGCCCACCGAGGCAGGGTGGCCCACCGAGGCAGGGTGGCCCACCGAGGCGGGGTGGCCCACCGAGGCAGGGTGGCCCACCGAGGCAGGGTGGCCCAAAAGGAAAAACGAAAGTTTCTCCTTTTACATTTAGTAATATATACAGAAGAAGAGGTTACTAGCCCCTTGCTCCTGGCATTTTAGTCGCCTCTTACAGGAATAAATAAAGGGGATGTAAATAGTGTGCTGATAATATCTAGCCTAGACAGGACTCGCAGCAATGGTTTTAAGTTGGAAAAATTCAGATTCAGGAGGGATATAGGAAAGTACTGGTTTGGTAATAGAGTTGTGGATGAGTGGAACAAACTCCCAAGTACCGTTATAGAGGCCAGAACGTTGTGTAGCTTTAAAAATAGGTTGGATAAATACATGAGTAGATGTGGGTGGGTGTGAGTTAGACCTGATAGCTTGTGCTAACGGGTCGGTTGCCGTGTTCCTCCCTTGAGTCAATGTGACCTGACCTGACTAGGTTGGGTGCATTGGCTTAAGCCGGTAGGGACTTGGACCTGCCTCGCATGGGCCAGTAGGCCTTCTGCAGTGTTCCTTCGTTCTTATGTTCTTTTCTTTCTTTCTTTCAACACACCGGCCGTATCCCACCGAGGCGGGGTGGCCCAAAAGGAAAAACGAAAGTTTCTCCTTTTACATTTAGTAATATATACAGGAGAAGAGGTTACTAGCCCCTTGCTCCCGGCATTTTAGTTGCCTCTTACAACACGCATGGCTTACGGAGGAAGAATTCTGTTCCACTTCCCCATGGAGATAAGAGGAAATAAACAAGAACAAGAACTAGAAAGAAAATAGAAGAAAACCCAAAGGGGTGTGTATATATATGCTTGTACATGTATGTGTAGTGTGACCTAAGTGTAAGTAGAAGTAGCAAGACATACCTGAAATCTTGCATGTGTATGAGACAGATAAAAAAAGACACCAGCAATCTTACCATAATAATTATTATTAATATTATTAATTTAGGGCACTGGAGCACAGATCCACTGTATAGCACTTTGTCTGGATTATTTGGGTTATCCTAGGTAATTTATACTATGTATGATAACTTTACTTATGTGTGCCTGTGAGAGAGAGAGAGAGAGATACAGAGAGAGAGAGATACAGAGAGAGAGAGATACAGAGAGAGAGAGATACAGAGAGAGAGAGATACAGAGAGAGAGAGATACAGAGAGAGATACAGAGAGAGAGAGATACAGAGAGAGAGAGATACAGAGAGAGAGAGATACAGAGAGAGAGAGATACAGAGAGAGAGAGAGATACAGAGAGAGAGAGATACAGAGAGAGAGAGATACAGAGAGAGAGAGATACAGAGAGAGAGAGATACAGAGAGAGAGATACAGAGAGAGAGAGAGATACAGAGAGAGAGATACAGAGAGAGAGAGAGATACAGAGAGAGAGAGAGATACAGAGAGAGAGAGAGATACAGAGAGAGAGAGAGATACAGAGAGAGAGAGAGAGAGAGAGAGAGAGAGAGAGAGAGAGAGAGAGAGAGCCACATTCAGTCAGCCAATCACCCACCCGGCCAGCCAGCTACGTATTACACATGTTCAAGAGTTGTTTCTCTTTACTTAGGGTATAGGTTATACAACATTCTGGCAGGATGACACTACCAGTGGTATTCTCCCATTCCACTGTGTCAACAATACATAAGGATAACAGTAACATATGATACTGTATGCGATGTAAAATTTACAATACAGTTCACTACCATGTATACATTATATACAGTAAATAAATAATTAAAATATGTATAACAAAGGGAGCAATGGGCTAGTAACCCCTTCTCCTGTAGACATTTACTAAAAAAGAGAAGAAGAAAAACTTTATAAAATTGGGATGCTTAAATGTGCGTGGATGTAGTGCGGATGACAAGAAACAGATGATTGCTGATGTTATGTATGAAAAGAAGTTGGATGTCCTGGCCCTAAGCGAAACAAAGCTGAAGGGGGTAGGGGAGTTTCAGTGGGGGGAAATAAATGGGATTAAATCTGGAGTATCTGAGAGAGTTAGAGCAAAGGAAGGGGTAGCAGTAATGTTGAATGATCAGTTATGGAAGGAGAAAAGAGAATATGAATGTGTAAATTCAAGAATTATGTGGATTAAAGTAAAAGTTGGATGCGAGAAGTGGGTCATAATAAGCGTGTATGCACCTGGAGAAGAGAGGAATGCAGAGGAGAGAGAGAGATTTTAGGAGATGTTAAGTGAATGTATAGGAGCCTTTGAACCAAGTGAGAGAGTAATTGTGGTAGGGGACCTGAATGCTAAAGTAGGAGAAACTTTTAGAGAGGGTGTGGTAGGTAAGTTTGGGGTGCCAGGTGTAAATGATAATGGGAGCCCTTTGATTGAACTTTATATATAAAGGGGTTTAGTTATAGGTAATACATATTTTAAGAAAAAGAGGATAAATAAGTATACAAGAAATGATGTAGGGCGAAATGAGAGTAGTTTGTTGGATTATGTATTGGTAGATAAAAGACTGTTGAGTAGACTTCAGGATGTACATGTTTATAGAGGGGCCACAGATATATCAGATCACTTTCTAGTTGTAGCTACACTGAGAGTAAAAGGTAGATGGGATACAAGGAGAATAGAAGCATCAGGGAAGAGAAAGGTGAAGGTTTATAAACTAAAAGAGGAGGCAGTTAGGGTAAGATATAAACAGCTATTGGAGGATAGATGGGCTAATGAGAGCATAGGCAATGGGGTCGAAGAGGTATGGGGTAGGTTTAAAAATGTAGTGTTAGAGTGTTCAGCAGAAGTTTGTGGTTACAGGAAAGTGGGTGCGGGAGGGAAGAGGAGCGATTGGTGGAATGATGATGTAAAGAGAGTAGTAAGGGAGAAAAAGTTAGCATATGAGAAGTTTTTACAAAGTAGAAGTGATGCAAGGAGGGAAGAGTATATGGAGAAAAAGAGAGAGGTTAAGAGAGTGGTGAAGCAATGTAAAAAGAGAGCAAATGAGAGAGTGGGTGAGATGTTATCAACAAATTTTGTTGAAAATAAGAAAAAGTTTTGGAGTGAGATTAACAAGTTAAGAAAGCCTAGAGAACAAATGGATTTGTCAGTTAAAAATAAGAGAGGAGAGTTATTAAATGGAGAGTTAGAGGTATTGGGAAGATGGAGGGAATATTTTGAGGAATTGTTAAATGTTGAAGAAGATAGGGAAGCTGTGATTTCGTGTATAGGACAAGGAGGAATAACATCTTGTAGGAGTGAGGAAGAGCCAGTTGTGAGTGTGGGGGAAGTTCGTGAGGCAGTAGGTAAAATGAAAGGGGGTAAGGCAGCCGGGATTGATGGGATAAAGATAGAAATGTTAAAAGCAGGTGGGGATATAGTTTTGGAGTGGTTGGTGCAATTATTTAATAAATGTATGGAAGAGGGTAAGGTACCTAGGGATTGGCAGAGAGCATGCATAGTTCCTTTGTATAAAGGCAAAGGGGATAAAAGAGAGTGCAAAAATTATAGGGGGATAAGTCTGCTGAGTATACCTGGTAAAGTGTATGGTAGAGTTATTATTGAAAGAATTAAGAGTAAGACGGAAAATAGGATAGCAGATGAACAAGGAGGCTTTAGGAAAGGTAGGGGGTGTGTGGACCAGGTGTTTACAGTGAAACATATAAGTGAACAGTATTTAGATAAGGCTAAAGAGGTCTTTGTGGCATTTATGGATTTGGAAAAGGCGTATGACAGGGTGGATAGGGGGGCAATGTGGCAGATGTTGCAAGTGTATGGTGTAGGAGGTAGGTTACTGAAAGCAGTGAAGAGTTTTTACGAGGATAGTGAGGCTCAAGTTAGAGTATGTAGGAAAGAGGGAAATTATTTCCCAGTAAAAGTAGGCCTTAGACAAGGATGTGTGATGTCACCGTGGTTGTTTAATATATTTATAGATGGGGTTGTAAGAGAAGTAAATGCGAGGGTCTTGGCAAGAGGCGTGGAGTTAAAAGATAAAGAATCACACACAAGGTGGGAGTTGTCACAGCTGCTCTTTGCTGATGACACTGTACTCTTGGGAGATTCTGAAGAGAAGTTGCAGAGATTGGTGGATGAATTTGGTAGGGTGTGCAAAAGAAGAAAATTAAAGGTGAATACAGGAAAGAGTAAGGTTATGAGGATAACAAAAAGATTAGGTGATGAAAGATTGAATATCAGATTAGAGGGAGAGAGTATGGAGGAAGTGAATGTATTCAGATATTTGGGAGTGGACGTGTCAGCGGATGGGTCTATGAAAGATGAGGTGAATCATAGAATTGATGAGGGGAAAAGAGTGAGTGGTGCACTTAGGAGTCTGTGGAGACAAAGAACTTTGTCCTTGGAGGCAAAGAGGGGAATGTATGAGAGTATAGTTTTACCAACGCTCTTATATGGGTGTGAAGCATGGGTGATGAATGTTGCAGCGAGGAGAAGGCTGGAGGCAGTGGAGATGTCATGTCTGAAGGCAATGTGTGGTGTGAATATAATGCAGAGAATTCGTAGTTTGGAAGTTAGGAGGAGGTGCGGGATTACCAAAACTGTTGTCCAGAGGGCTGAGGAAGGGTTGTTGAGGTGGTTCGGACATGTAGAGAGAATGGAGCGAAACAGAATGACTTCAAGAGTGTATCAGTCTGTAGTGGAAGGAAGGCGGGGTAGGGGTCGACCTAGGAAAGGTTGGAGAGAGGCGGTAAAGGAGGTTTTGTGTGCGAGGGGCTTGGACTTCCAGCAGGCATGCATGAGCGTGTTTGATAGGAGTGAATGGAGACAAATGGTTTTTAATACTTGACGTGCTGTTGTAGTGTGAGCAAAGTAACATTTATGAAGGGGTTCAGGGAAACCGGCAGGCCGGACTTGAGTCCTGGAGATGGGAAGTACAGTGCCTGCACTCTGAAGGAGGGGTGTTAATGTTGCAGTTTAAAAACTGTAGTGTAAAGCACCCTTCTGGCAAGACAGTGATGGAGTGAATGATGGTGAAAGTTTTTCTTTTTCGGGCCACCCTGCCATGGTGGGAATCGGCCAGTGTGATAATAAAAAAAAAATGTATAACAATAGAAGTAAATTATGGTGAAAAAAATGAAATAATGATTGTACATTACATTACAGTACTATGTAGGTAGTTTATATAGGAAAAGTTTGACATTATGCCCTACCCAGTATATCGGCAATTTTCAAAGGTTCGACTTACGTTCATTTTGACTTACGACCGGTTGGTCGGAACCAAGCTTGGTCGTAAGTCGGATGGTAGGTGTATTTACCAAAAATCATATATGGCTATCCCGACCTAGGTACAGGTCCGCTATCACAAATCCGGCAATCAGTTATTTGGTTCCTTCAGTTATTCGGCACTAATTTCAGCTAGCATAATTTCAAATTTCCAGGGTCGCCACACCAACCTGCTGGTACTGTTTGGTGGCGCTACTTGCTGCATAAGTCATTCTAATTTCTTTTTCTCCATTATTATAACCTGCTTACTTTTAGCCCTAGCCATGGTTCCAATGAATAAAAGAAATGCTTTTCGTTGTGTAAAGCATCTACACAGTACACTGTCCATTAAAGATAAGGTGGCTTTGAAGCCACTGTCGGTTGCCATGAGCTCAGTCTCATGAAGCAGGAGAATATGTTTTATTATTATGCTAATATCAACACTACAATAGGTAGTAGGTTGGTAGACAGCAACCGCCCAGGGAGGTACTACCGTCCTGCCAAGTGAATGTAAAACTGAAGCCTGTAACTGTTTTACACGATGGTAGGATTGCTGGTGTCTTTTTTTTTCTGTCTCATACACATGCAAGATTTCAGGTATGTCTTGCTACTTCTACTTACACTTAGGTCACACTACACATACATGTACAAGCATATATATACACACCCCTTTGGGTTTTCTTCTATTTTCTTTCTAGTTCTTGTTCTTGTTTATTTCCTCTTACCTCCATGGGGAAGTGGAACAGAATTCTTCCTCCGTAAGCCATGCGTGTTGTAAGAGGCGACTAAAATGCCGGGAGCAAGGAGCTAGTAACCTCTTCTCCTGTATATATTACTAAATGCAAAAGGAGAAACTTTCGTTTTTCCTTTTGGGCCACCCTGCCTCGGTGGGCCACCCCGCCTCGGTGGGCCACCCCGCCTCGGTGGGCCACCCCGCCTCGGTGGGATACGGCCGGTGTGTTGAAAGAAGAAAGAAAGATCAACACTACAGCTTATTTGCCTATCACAATTGATCTAATATGACATAATAAACAATATAAATAACATAAAACATGTTAAATACTCCAGAATTAATAATATTTGGCATAACACCGAGCAGTTCAACAGAGGTATGAAGATGACATGGGATACAAGTACCATTCTCCTATCCCTGTCTTCGGGGCTTATATTAGAGAAAACGGAGTGTAGCACTGGGCTAATTGTGATATACACTCGTACTGCACCATAAACCTGAAACAAAAAAGCTATTTTTCTCTATAAAGATTACCACACATACCATCATATGTGTAGAGAACCTAGGATAACTCAAAAAAGTCAGGCGTGGCTTATTTCTTGTACCTGGCTTGGGTTAGCCATGTATGGTTTTTGGTAAATATTCGATTCCCAGCCACAGTAGAAACATTGGGCATGTTTCTTTACACCTGTTGTCTATATTCAACCATCAGTAAATGGGTACCTAGGTGTTAGTTGTGGTGTGGGTGTTATCCTGGGACACTGACCTAATTTGCTTGAAATACTCTGCATAACAAGCGGCTTTCTATATAGTAGTATGTCACTGACTTCAGCTATGTCTGTATCCCATGTATGTGTAGTAAATTATTATTATTAATGTTATTTTCTCATTTGTTTGTTGGGTTATCTTACTGAAACTTGGGCAATGTATGATGGAAAGATACTTATTAATGTACACCAAAAATGAGAGAAATCAGACCATAAATAGCGGAGTTTACTTCTCAGCCATTAGCGGCTGCTTAGGGGTATATTTTTGTATGGTTTTTATGGTTATATTCTCGTTTTTTCAGTCTCATTTGATAGAATGCAAGATATATTACAGAAATAGATATGATTTTGATATCTTTCATGAGAAAAAGTGCCTTGAAATTGCACTCACAGTAGCGGAAAAGTTCTATTCTTTAGCGATGCTCCAGAGTAAACAAATGATGTCACCGTCCAATACCTGTCCGCCTGCCAGTCCAAATTCCAATATGCAGTCAAGAATGGGTTGACATTATTTTTTATTTTTTTTTATTATCACACTGGCCGATTCCCACCAAGGCAGGGTGGCCCGAAAAAGAAAAACTTTCACCATCATTCACTCCATCACTGTCTTGCCAGAAGGGTGCTTTACACTACAGTTTTTAACCCTTTGAGGGTCGACAGGCCCTCTCCGAAACTCGTTCTCAGGGTCGGTCAAATTTAAAAAAAAAAAAAATTATTTTCTCTTATGAAAAGATAGAGAATCTTTTCCCGATCATAAAGACACCAAAAGTTTGAAATTTGATAGAAAACTTACGGAATTATGCTCTCGCAAAGTTAGCGGTCTCGGCGATGTTTACGCATCGGCGATTTTGCCCACTTTGAGCCCCATTTTCGGCCAATTTCACTGTACTAGTCGACAAAAAACATGAATATTTCGCTAGAACTCCATTTTTTCTATCGAATGGGTGCAAGAAACCACCCATTTATGAAATTCAACTATCCAGTACAGTGGTCAGAATTTAGCAATTTTGCCAATTTCACACAAATTTCAAAAGATGCCAATTTCCGAATAGGGTCCAGAATAAACAAGAAAGACATTCCTGGCACTAAAATGACATTTCCTCTAGTCACGTCTCAAGGCCCCTCTTATATTCTTTTGCTTTCCACTTTGAATTTTTATTCTCACAAAAAATATAAGATTTACTGTTATGCAGACTACTGCATTAGTATAAAAAATGGTATAAATATTATTGGTGCACTTGTGAAAGAATATTAGACTCACCAGTTGACGTGTATTGCACGCTTGGCACGATTTGTTTACTTTTGAAGTTTGGTAAAAATCGAACATTTCTGCTACTTTGAGCTCAATTTCAAGGCACCTTTCATTGTAAAACCAGTCAAAATCATCTCAATTTCTGTAATATGTCTTCCAGTCTATAAAATGAGACCAAGAAAACTAGAATACAACAATAAATACCATACGAAAATACACTGCAAAGTCGCTGATTTATTCCAAAAAAATGGTCAAAGTTTTTTTTTTTCTCATTATGCACTGTGTGCTGCAGGATTTTTTTTAGACTGTGCACACTGACCACATAGACCCATTCTTTCATATGAAGGCCTACCAGCTTTCTCCCACTAGATTTGAGGCCGCTAGAATTTATGCGTACTAGTATGTCAAAAACCCCTACGCGTAAGACGTACTAGTACGACCAAAAGCCTCAAAGGGTTAAACTGCAACATTAACACCCCTCCTTCAGAGTGCAGGCACTGTACTTCCCATCTCCAGTTATTACAATAATGCAGTAGTCTGCATAACAGTAAATCTTCTATTTTTTTGTGTGAATAAAAATTCCAAATGGTAAGCAAGAGTAATATAAAAGGGGTCTGTAGCCGTGACTAATGAACAGAGAAAATATTATTTTAGTCCAACAAACAAACAACAGTCCAACAAACAACTGAGATCCAGTTCCCTAATCAAGAGCAAGAGTCCCTCATCAGCATCAAGGAACCTCCCTTGAGGCCTGCTCGCATCTGGAAGCAAAAAATTGACCGAGCGACTGCTCGTATCTGGAAAAACTCGCATGCGGATGCACTTGCAAGTAGAGGTTTCACTGTATTAGGAATTTTATGTTTTCAGTCATTTAGGTGGGTGTAGGTGTAAATTAACTATGTATAAAACAAATGAAAAAAATTCTTATGCAAACATAATTCTGCATTATTCACTGAAACTAAATTTGAAGGACTTTAGGAACATAACCACTGTGAATTTAGGGGTTTGACTGTACAGTGGACCCCCGCATACCGTACGCATCGCATACCGTACAATCTGCATACCGCTTGCTTTTTTCGCAAAAATTTTGCCTCGCATACCGCCCAAAAACCCGCTCACCGCTCTTCGTCCGAGATGCGTCCAATGTGCGCCCTTAGCCAGCCTCACATGTTCCGCCGGTGGCATTGTTTACCAGCCAGCCTCCGCGGTAACATCCAAGCATACAATCGGAACATTTCGTATTATTACAGTGTTTTTGGTGATTTTTTCTGGAAAATAAGTGACCATGGGCCCCAAGAAAGCTTCTAGTGCCAACCCTACAGCAATAAGGGTGAGAATTACTATAGAGATGAAGAAAAAGATCATTGATAAGTATGAAAGTGGAGTGCGTGTCTCCGAGCTGGCCAGGTTGTATAATAAACCCCAATCAACCATCGCTACTATTGATGGTACAGCTGCTGCTGCTGCTGTACCACCATCAGCTGCTGCTGCACTGTCAGCTGCTGCTGCACTGTCAGCTGCTGCTGCACTGTCAGCTGCTGCTGCACTGTCAGCTGCTGCTGCACTGTCAGCTGCTGCTGCACTGTCAGCTGCTGCTGCTGCTGTAGCATCGTCTGCTGCTGCTGCTGCTGTACCACCGTCTACTGCTGCTGTAGCATCGTCTGCTGCTGCTGTAGCATCGTCTGCTGCTGCTGTACCACCGTCTGCTGCTGCTGTAGCATCGTCTGCTGCTGCTGCTGCTGTACCACCGTCTGCTGCTGCTGTAGCATCGTCTGCTGCTGCTGTAGCATCGTCTGCTGCTGCTGCTGCTGTAGCACTGTTGTTGGTGTGGCTTATTGAGAATACCAAGAAACAATTAACCCCAGAGGATTTGCCACCCAGGATAACCCAAAAAAGTCAGTGTCATCTAACTTATTTCCATTAGGGTCCTTAATCTTGTCTCCCAAGATGCAACCCACACCAGTCGACTAACACCCAGGTGAACAGGGAAAAATGCCTGGAACTAGTGCTCATATTGGTGAATTTAAAGCCAGCAAAAGTTGGTTTGAGAGATTTAAGAATTGTAGTGGCATACACAGTGTGATAAGGCCTGTTCTGGAAGAAAATACCAAACAGGACCTACAGTACTCAGGAGGAAAAGGCACTCCCAGGACACAGTGTCTCATCAGTCATTGCTGCATCTTCAATAAAGGTAAGTGTCATTTATTCTTCATTTAGTAGACTAGTACATGCACAATATATATTGTGCATGTACTACTATACTATTGTGCATGTATCCTTCTCTTTGTGTGTAGGAAAATGTATATTTCATGTGGTAAAAATTTTTTTTTCATACTTTTGGGTGTCTTGCATGGATTAATTTGATTTCCATTATTTCTTATGGGGAAAATTCATTCGCATACCGACCATTTCGCATAACAATCAGCCCTCTTGCACGGATTAAAGTCGCTATGCGGGGGTCCACCGTACTTTAAATTGATCAAATTGAACTTAATATTGATCAAGTATTCTAATATGTAAGGAACATATTGAGTAAAAGGAAACAAGTGCAACTAATGTGACATTTTATTGTGGCAACGTTTCACTCTTTTTGCCACAAAATGTCACAATAGTTGTACTTTGTGTCCTTTTACTTTACATAGTTGGTAATTTTACCAACGTTAATAAGAAAATAAGAAAAAGTTTTGGAGTGAGATTAACAAGTTAAGAAAGCCTAGAGAACAAATGGATTTGTCAGTTAAAAATAGGAGAGGAGAGTTATTAAATGGAGAGTTAGAGGTATTGGGAAGATGGAGGGAATATTTTGAGGAATTGTTAAATGTTGATGAAGATAGGGAAGTTGTGATTTCGTGTATAGGGCAAGGAGGAATAACATCTTGTAGGAGTGAGGAAGAGCCAATTGTGAGTGTGGGGGAAGTTCGTGAGGCAGTAGGTAAAATGAAAGGGGGTAAGGCAGCCGGGATTGATGGGATAAAGATAGAAATGTTAAAAGCAGGTGGGGATATAGTTTTGGAGTGGTTGGTGCAATTATTTAATAAATGTATGGAAGAGGGTAAGGTACCTAGGGATTGGCAGAGAGCATGCATAGTTCCTTTGTATAAAGGCAAAGGGGATAAAAGAGAGTGCAAAAATTATAGGGGGATAAGTCTGTTGAGTATACCTGGTAAAGTGTATGGTAGAGTTATAATTGAAAGAATTAAGAGTAAGACGGAGAATAGGATAGCAGATGAACAAGGAGGCTTTAGGAAAGGTATGGGGTGTGTGGACCAGGTGTTTACAGTGAAACATATAAGTGAACAGTATTTAGATAAGGCTAAAGAGGTCTTTGTGGCATTTATGGATTTGGAAAAGGCATATGACAGGGTGGATAGAGGGGCAATGTGGCAGATGTTGCAAGTGTATGGTGTAGGAGGTAGGTTACTGAAAGCAGTGAAGAGTTTTTACGAGGATAGTGAGGCTCAAGTTAGAGTATGTAGGAAAGAGGGAAATTTTTTCCCAGTAAAAGTAGGCCTTAGACAAGGATGTGTGATGTCACCATGGTTGTTTAATATATTTATAGATGGGGTTGTAAGAGAAGTAAAGGCGAGGGTCTTGGCAAGAGGCGTGGAGTTAAAAGATAAAGAATCACACACAAAGTGGGAGTTGTCACAGCTGCTCTTTGCTGATGACACTGTGCTCTTGGGAGATTCTGAAGAGAAGTTGCAGAGATTGGTGGATGAATTTGGTAGGGTGTGCAAAAGAAGAAAATTAAAGGTGAATACAGGAAAGAGTAAGGTTATGAGGATAACAAAAAGATTAGGTGATGAAAGATTGAATATCAGATTGGAGGGAGAGAGTATGGAGGAGGTGAATGTATTCAGATATTTGGGAGTGGACGTGTCAGCGGATGGGTCTATGAAAGATGAGGTGAATCATAGAATTGATGAGGGAAAAAGAGTAAGTGGTGCACTTAGGAGTCTGTGGAGACAAAGAACTTCGTCCTTGGAGGCAAAGAGGGGAATGTATGAGAGTATAGTTTTACCAACGCTCTTATATGGGTGTGAAGCATGGGTGATGAATGTTGCAGCGAGGAGAAGGCTGGAGGCAGTGGAGATGTCATGTCTGAGGGCAATGTGTGGTGTGAATATAATGCAGAGAATTCGTAGTTTGGAAGTTAGGAGGAGGTGCGGGATTACCAAAACTGTTGTCCAGAGGGCTGAGGAAGGGTTGTTGAGGTGGTTCGGACATGTAGAGAGAATGGAGCGAAACAGAATGACTTCAAGAGTGTATCAGTCTGTAGTGGAAGGAAGGCGGGGTAGGGGTCGGCCTAGGAAAGGTTGGAGAGAGGGGGTAAAGGAGGTTTTGTGTGCGAGGGGCTTGGACTTCCAGCAGGCATGCGTGAGCGTGTTTGATAGGAGTGAATGGAGACAAATGGTTTTTAATACTTGACGTGCTGTTGGAGTGTGAGCAAAGTAACATTTATGAAGGGATTCAGGGAAACCGGCAGGCCGGACTTGAGTCCTGGAGATGGGAAGTACAGTGCCTGCACTCTGAAGGAGGGGTGTTAATGTTGCAGTTTAAAAGCTGTAGTGTAAAGCACCCTTCTGGCAAGACAGTGATGGAGTGAATGATGGTGAAAGTTTTTCTTTTTCGGGCCACCCTGCCTTGGTGGGAATCGGCCAGTGTGATAATAAAAATAATAATAAATAATACAAGGAGCATATCAGAATTCTAAACATCAATAGGAAATAAATTCTGTACATTTAGTATTTAGAAAACTGGTTGAGATTATGAATACAGTACACTTTCATGTACAGTAGACCGTCATTTAGCACGAGTTTATTTGGCACGATTTGGGAATAGCACGATTGAAGAATTGCAGCACAATTTTATGTAACCAGTCGTATGATGAATTTAACATGGTTCAGTTTACAGGAAGGGAAAAAACTTTCCTTTTCCTCAAGCGGCCGCCTTGTTGTGGTTCAGCTGGGGAGACCTCCCGCCGTCCCCCCTCCCCCCCCCGACACCACCCCACCATCAAAACATTCGTACTTCATACGTGTCCAGTCCAACTTCTCTGCTACAAGCTTGTGATTGTGAATTGTGTTTTGATCTTTTAATTGCTATATCTTGTATCTGCCAAGCAATCATGACACCCAGTAAGCATATCAGTGTTGCTCAAAGTGGTAGGAAAAGGTGTAAGCATTAAGTCTTAGAATTAACGAAGGAAACAAAGATATTAGACAAGACATAACCTGTAGCCATAATGATGTGTTACTTTGTACACATAAAAAAGATGTAAACATAAGTTTGTGTGACTGACTGACTTACTGAATGACTTGACTGACTTACTGAATCACTTGACTGACTTACTGAATCACTTGACTGACTTACTGAATGACTTGACTGACTAACTGAATGACTTACTGAATCACTTGACTGACTTACTGAATCACTTGACTGATTTACTGAATCACTTGATTGAATGACTTAAAGTTAGACACTCCAGTACAACCATCAACTTCAATACCAGAACCTCTACCATCCACCTCAGCCCAGTAGGGCCACAGCATAACTCTTCACTCTCTTCACAATCATCCACAAACACCAGTACCCATAATTTAAGGTAAGAAATACTATTATTTCTGTTACATTTGTAGTCTTAAGCAGTAAAAACAGCATAATACATCATAACAATGAACTACAATTACATTTTCACTTTTATTTTTGTAAGATGTGGAGGCCTAAAAAAAGTAGTTTGGCTTTTTTGGGGCTTTCAGGAACGTAACCCTATTTTTCCCCTAAGTTCTTCAGTTCATCTAACACAGTTTTACCTAACACGGTGTTTTCAAGAACGTAACTACCGTGTTAAATTACAGTCTACGGTATTTATTTACAATTTTACAATTTGAGCATACATACAGAGGTACAAAAAAATACAGATAAGAGCAGCATGCCAAAGCCACTTATACTATGCATAGCATTACGGGCTGGCTTAAAATTAACTTAAGATTAACTAAGCAATGATGAAATCAGTGATAAGACATTATTGTAAACAGATAACTATAAAGCACAAATGAGTATTACAAAGACAGGTCATATGGTTGCATGCATTGTTGTACATTCAGTCGTATGGAGTATTCTGTTAGGTAGTGTATTTAAAAAATAATAAAGTTAGATTGGGTTTTAGGTTTAACATTTATGTGATATAATTGTGAGAAACATTTAAGATATACAATTTATAAGGTTCAGTTATTCAGTATTTATTTGGTTTTGGGTGAGTAAGTGATTTTTGAGAAGAGACTTGAATTTATAAACAGGTAGTGTTTCTTTTATATTTACAGGTAATGAATTCCAGATTTTAGGGCCTTTTATGTGCATTGAGTTTTTGCATAGTGTGAGATGGACACGAGGAACATCAAGGAGTGATCTGTGCCTTGTGTTATGGTCATGTGTTCTGTTGAGGTTGGCAAGGAGATGTTTGAGGGGAGGGTTAATATCAGAGTTAAGTGTTCTATGTATTTAATAGGTGCAGTAATAAGTATGGATGTTTTGTATGGTGAGTAGGTTTAGTGTATTGAATATTGGTGGAGTGTGCTGCCTGTAGTGAGAATTTGTTATCATTCTAACTGCAGCCTTTTGTTGGGTAATTAGTGGTCTGAGATGGTTAATTGTTGTTGAGCCCCATGCACAAATTCCATGGGTGAGATAGGGGTAAATAAGAGAGTGATATAGGGCCAGGAGGGCTGACTGTGGAGCATAGTACCGTATCTTCGATAGTATGCCTACAGTCTTGGAAATTTTCTTAGAAATTTGTTGTATATGTGTATGAAATTTGAGTCTATTATCAAGGTGGATTCCTAAGAATTTTCCCTCTGTTAGCTTTGTGATAGGTGATCCGTTTATCATTATGTTAAGAGGGACATCTGTAGCTCTGCTACCAAACTGAATGAAGTAGGTTTTGTCAATGTTTAGTGTAAGTTTGTTAGTCCTCATCCAGGTAGATATTTTCTGTAATTCGGTATTTACAGTATTGGCTAGCGTGACTGGGCTCGGGTGAGAGAAGACGTATGTAGTGTCATCTGCAAATAGTGTGGGTTTGAGTAATTGCGAAGCATTTGGTAGGTCATTTATGTATAGGAGAAAGAGAAAAGGGCCAAGGACACTTCCCTGTGGGACACCAACTGTAATTGGTTGTGCAGAAGAGTTTGCTCCATTTGCGTACACATATTGGCTTCTGTTGCTGAGGTATGACTTGAGGTAGTTGAGGGAGAATATTTTAGAATATTTTTAAAGTTTTTATATTCTATAGCTTCAACATTGAAACCAACAGTGGGTATTGTTGAAACAAACTCGTCCTGCTTCAATTTAAAAAGAATGGATGTCTTGCCTGCACCATCGAGACCAAGAGTTACAACACGCATCTCTATTCTGGCTCCAATGTGGATACGATTATCCTGTAGTGAACGATACATCATGATACATGAAAATCAGTCAGAAAAATAGCACCTACTCAATAAAGACACAAGCATACAAATATGTGAAAATGGTAAGTTGAGAAGGGGTTTCCATGGGCTATTTTTTATGTAAGCAAGAGCAATACAAATAATTATAAGTCATTGAAAGATATAGCTAAGTACAATGGACCCTCGAGTTTCGAACTTAATCTGTTCCAGGAGCTAGTTCTCAAGTTGAACCAATATTTCCCATCAGAAATAATAGAAATGCAATTAATCCGTTCCAGAAACCCAAAAATGTTCACAAAAAAATACATTTTATAGAGATTACATTATACGTAATTTTACATACACACAGCAAACATACATAGTACAATTAGTAATAAATTTAAATAAACATATAAAATTACTTACCTTTATTGAAGATTGGTGATGGCATCTGGAAGATAGTGAGGAGGAGAGAGGGAACTGGGGTTAGTCTTTGGAAGGGAAATCCCCCTCCATAAGGACTTCAGGTATGAAAGCCCTCTCTGGGGTTACTTCCCTTCTCTGTCTTTTAATGCTACTGAACCCCTGTCTCACAAAATAACTGTCCACAGTCCTCTGTATCTGGTGCCTCTTTGACATTTTCCTGAAGTGGGACATGGTTCTGTCACTGAACTTGTTGCAGAAATGGCTTGTTTCAGCTTGGTCGGGTGATACTTTTCAACAAAAGTTTGCAACTCATTTCACTTTGCACACATGTCGTTAATCATTGAATGCCTTACAACACTGTGTATGCCACTGCGCTTCTTAAATCTTTCAAACCAGCCTTTGCTCGCCTTAACTTCACTGGTTCCAGGAGTTTTCTTTACCAGGTCGGCATGCAGCTTCCTTGCATTTTCACAAATAATCGTCTTGGAAACACTATCACCTGCCATCTCTTTATCCTCGATCCACACCAGCAACAACTTTTCAACCTGATCGACTGTCTGTGGTCCATTTTTGGTTAGCATATCAACACCTTTTGCAACATCAGCTTCCTTGATTTGTTCTTTCTTTGCCAGGATAGAAGCGATAGTTGACTTGTTTTTGCCATACATCCTGGCAAGCTCAACAAGTCTCACACCACTGTCATATTTTTGTATTATTTCTTTCTTTATGTCTGTGGTGTTTCTAACTTTCTTTACCACAGGGGTACCACTAGCAAGTTTCTTTGGGCCCATGGTAGCTTATTTCACAGTCGCACAAGCACTAAACACAATGAATTAATAGTGAAATGTTTAAATGAGCATGCAAGTTAGTGTTCACTCAAGCATCAACAAAGCCAGACTGCTCACGACGCCTGCGCGGGGATGCGGACAGAGCGGGCTCGCAGACAGGTCAGGTACCTGGTGGTTCGAAAGACAGGTAGAGCTCGATACTCGGAACAAAACTGGTTCGAAAAAGCAGTCAAAAGTCGAAAAGTTCGATAATCGGTACGTTCGAAACTTGAGGGTCCACTGTAAATCACAAAACACTCTACAACATAGCCTGGAGTAACTCAGTAAAGACATGAATATTCATACATCTTATGACTACAGACATTTGCCAATCATTTGATTTTCTAAGCAGAATATTTCTTTTACCTTAACGGTTGTCTCCCAACAAGACAGGGCGACTCAAAGAAAACACATCCACCATCATTCATTTGCCGTCTTTCCAGAAGTACAATGACATGATTCAGATTACCCTCCTACTGTAACATACCCAGCCCACCTTCAAGAGTGCAGGCACTGCTCTTCCTACCTTCAGGACTCTGAATCCAGCTAACTGGTTTCTCCCAGAGTCCCTTCATCAAAGTTATCTTACACTCCAACAGCATGTCCATTAAAACCATATGTCTCCATTCACTCCTATCAAACATGCTCACACAAGACTAACCATTCCTGGGGTGACCCCAACCTCCTCTGCCTTCCACAGATTTATACACCCTCTTTATCATTCTATCCCTTTCCAGCCTCTCTATATGCCTAAACCACTTTGACAACCCCTTTATCAGCTCTTTGAATAATACCCTTGGTACCCCAAACTGTCTTTTAATTTATTGTCCTGAATTAAGAAACATTTTTAACAAAGATCATCTCCCGTCAAAGTAGAAAAAAAAACATTCACCCTCATTCATTCAATCCCTGTATTTGCAGATATCCCAATTTAAATGACTCTTCAAAGTACAACATCCTTGCATCTCCTTGAGAGTTGAGTGTGCAAGCAATGCACTCTTCACCTGAGCTCAAGTCTTGTTTACTACTAACCTACAATACAGAAAGGAAATTTGAGAAGACATTATGGGCCATCCCTAATCATTATTAAGTCACAAACATTATAAAAGAGAAATAAACTAAAGAATAGCAATGAACTTTATTTTTTCTTTCCAGATGATGATTTCCCAGTACAGTTCACTGATAACTATTCCAGTATTCAAAGAACACATAGCTCAATATGGCTTTGGCTTACTCCTCACCTCTCTATCTGATATGTCTTCCAGGTATTCTTTTCTTTTCTACCTAAGTAGTGACTTGACAAGTGCCCAGAAGGGACCAAAACATTGTCTAATCTTTCCTAATTACATACAGTATTTATTTTTTTTTAACACAGACATTTCCCACCATATTCCTCCTAATCTAGCTATCATTTGAACACTTAAACAGGTACAAACAGAATTTATTTTCTACTTAATGAACATTGTTATAGCTCACTGAAACGCTCTTAACGTCAAACAAATTCATAACTAATTAAAATAACTACAATACAATTTATATAAGCACAAATAATGCAGTGTAGTCACTGTATTGGGAAACAATATCACTAACCTTTGTAAGTGTAATAGGTATAGCTGGGTCTGGGACCAGTGATACTAGGTGAGCTAACTTCTGCTCCTGAGAAGTAACATGAGCTAGTTGAGGTGAAAGATCCTGGGAGGCCATTATCAACTTACTATCGTCTTCTTGAGTAGCACGTTCTCCGTCAATAACCACAGCTACCATCTGTCAAAATTTTTGAAGTATATTCATTAAACTGCATTGGATAAACTCTTGGCATATTTTTTTTTAGCTCAATAGATGTCTCCTGCAAAGGCAAGATAACTCAAAGAAGGAGACACATTTATTATCATTCATTCAATGCTGTCTTTCTAGAGGTGTGGTGACATCACAATTAGATTACCCTTTTCCTGGTACACTATCTACATCTCTTTTATATTTCCACTGGTCAAGTCTGTCTGTCTGTGTCTGTGTCTGTGTCTGTCTGTCTTTCTCTCTCTGTCTTGTTATGTTGTTGTCCCTTATTACTTTGATAGTAAGGTTCTCACTGCATGTTCTAGTGTGGGGTAGCTTTTTACATAAAGGCCTTATCAGTCTAGGGTAATGCATTCATAATTGATCATCCTCAGTGTCTCTGAAATCCTTTCACCAGCCCTCTTCACAGGTTATTTAAACTATTATAAAAAAATATAGAACTGTATTCTAAATAGATATATACAGAATATACAATATACAAAACAAGTCTACACACTCCCTAGCTCGGGACTTCTACCTACTTCCTTCCACTACAGACTGATACACTCTTGAAGTCATTCTGTTTCGCTCCATTCTCTCTACATGTCCGAACCACCTCAACAACCCTTCCTCAGCCCTCTGGACAACAGTTTTGGTAATCCCGCACCTCCTCCTAACTTCCAAACTACGAATTCTCTGCATTATATTCACACCACACATTGCCCTCAGACATGACATCTCCACTGCCTCCAGCCTTCTCCTCGCTGCAACATTCATCACCCACGCTTCACACCCATATAAGAGCGTTGGTAAAACTATACTCTCATACATTCCCCTCTTTGCCTCCAAGGACAAAGTTCTTTGTTTCCACAGACTCCTAAGTGCACCACTCACTCTTTTTCCCTCATCAATTCTATGATTCACCTCATCTTTCATAGACCCATCCGCTGACACGTCCACTCCCAAATATCTGAATACGTTCACCTCCTCCATACTCTCTCCCTCCAATCTGATATTCAATCTTTCATCACCTAATCTTTTTGTTATCCTCATAACCTTACTCTTTCCTGTATTCACCTTTAATTTTCTTCTTTTGCACACCCTACCAAATTCATCCACCAATCTCTGCAACTTCTCTTCAGAATCTCCCAAGAGCACAGTGTCATCAGCAAAGAGCAGCTGTGACAACTCCCACTTTGTGTGTGATTCTTTATCTTTTAACTCCACGCCTCTTGCCAAAACCCTCGCATTTACTTCTCTTACAACCCCATCTATAAATATATTAAACAACCACGGTGACATCACACATCCTTGTCTAAGGCCTACTTTTACTGGGAAAAAATTTCCCTCTTTCCTACATACTCTAACTTGAGCCTCACTATCCTCGTAAAAACTCTTCACTGCTTTCAGTAACCTACCTCCTACACCATACACTTGCAACATCTGCCACATTGCCCCCCTATCCACCCTGTCATACGCCTTTTCCAAATCCATAAATGCCACAAAGACCTCTTTAGCCTTATCTAAATACTGTTCACTTATATGTTTCACTGTAAACACCTGGTCCACACACCCCCTACCTTTCCTAAAGCCTCCTTGTTCATCTGCTATCCTATTCTCCGTCTTACTCTTAATTCTTTCAATTATAACTCTACCATACACTTTACCAGGTACACTCAACAGACTTATCCCCCTATAATTTTTGCACTCTCTTTTATCCCCTTTGCCTTTATACAAAGGAACTATGCATGCTCTCTGCCAATCCCTAGGTACCTTACCCTCTTCCATACATTTATTAAATAATTGCACCAACCACTCCAAAACTATATCCCCACCTGCTTTTAACATTTCTATCTTTATCCCATCAATCCCGGCTGCCTTACCCCCTTTCATTTTACCTACTGCCTCACGAACTTCCCCCACACTCACAACTGGCTCTTCCTCACTCCTACAAGATGTTATTCCTCCTTGCCCTATACACGAAATCACAGCTTCCCTATCTTCATCAACATTTAACAATTCCTCAAAATATTCCTTCCATCTTCCCAATACCTCTAACTCTCCATTTAATAACTCTCCTCTCCTATTTTTAACTGACAAATCCATTTGTTCTCTAGGCTTTCTTAACTTGTTAATCTCACTCCAAAACTTTTTCTTATTTTCAACAAAATTTGTTGATAACATCTCACCCACTCTCTCATTTGCTCTCTTTTTACATTGCTTCACCACTCTCTTAACTTCTCTCTTTTTCTCCATATACTCTTCCCTCCTTGCATCACTTCTACTTTGTAAAAACTTCTCATATGCTAACTTTTTCTCCCTTACTACTCTCTTTACATCATCATTCCACCAATCGCTCCTCTTCCCTCCTGCACCCACTTTCCTGTAACCACAAACTTCTGCTGAACACTCTAACACTACATTTTTAAACCTACCCCATACCTCTTCGACCCCATTGCCTATGCTCTCATTAGCCCATCTATCCTCCAATAGCTGTTTATATCTTACCCTAACTGCCTCCTCTTTTAGTTTATAAACCTTCACCTCTCTCTTCCCTGATGCTTCTATTCTCCTTGTATCCCATCTACCTTTTACTCTCAGTATAGCTACAACTAGAAAGTGATCTGATATATCTGTGGCCCCTCTATAAACATGTACATCCTGAAGTCTACTCAACAGTCTTTTATCTACCAATACATAATCCAACAAACTACTGTCATTTCGCCCTACATCATATCGTGTATACTTATTTATCCTCTTTTTCTTAAAATATGTATTACCTATAACTAAACCCCTTTCTATACAAAGTTCAATCAAAGGGCTCCCATTATCATTTACACCTGGCACCCCAAACTTACCTACCACACCCTCTCTAAAAGTTTCTCCTACTTTAGCATTCAAGTCCCCTACCACAATTACTCTCTCACTTGGTTCAAAGGCTCCTATACATTCACTTAACATCTCCCAAAATCTCTCTCTCTCCTCTGCATTCCTCTCTTCTCCAGGTGCATACACGCTTATTATGACCCACTTCTCGCATCCAACCTTTACTTTAATCCACATAATTCTTGAATTTACACATTCATATTCTCTTTTCTCCTTCCATAACTGATCATTTAACATTACTGCTACCCCTTCCTTTGCTCTAACTCTCTCAGATACTCCAGATTTAATCCCATTTATTTCCCCCCACTGAAACTCTCCTACCCCCTTCAGCTTTGTTTCGCTTAGGGCCAGGACATCCAACTTCTTTTCATTCATAACATCAGCAATCATCTGTTTCTTGTCATCCGCACTACATCCACGCACATTTAAGCAACCCAGTTTTATAAAGTTTTTCTTCTTCTCTTTTTTAGTAATTGTATACAGGAGAAGGGGTTACTAGCCCATTGCTCCCGGCATTTTAGTCGCCTCATACGACACGCATGGCTTACGGAGGAAAGATTCTTTTCCACTTCCCCATGGACAATAGAAGAAATAAAAAAGAACAAGAGCTATTTAGGGTAATGCATTCATAATTGATCATCCTCAGTGTCTCTGAAATCCTTTCACCAGCCCTCTTCACAGGTTATTTAAACTATTATAAAAAAATATAGAACTGTACAAAGTACAAAACAGAGTACAAAACAAATTCTGGCCACAAAATAGAGCGAAACACCAACGTCAAAGACCTGGGAGTGATCATGTCGGAGGATCTCACCTTCAAGGACCATAACATTGTATCAATCGCATCTGCTAGAAAAATGACAGGATGGATAATGAGAACCTTCAAAACTAGGGAGGCCAAGCCCATGATGACACTCTTCAGGTCACTTGTTCTATCTAGGCTGGAATATTGCTGCACACTAACAGCACCTTTCAAGGCAGGTGAAATTGCCGACCTAGAAAATGTACAGAGAACTTTCACGGCGCGCATAACGGAGATAAAACACCTCAATTATTGGGAGCGCTTGAGGTTCCTAAACCTGTATTCCCTGGAACGCAGGAGGGAGAGATACATGATTATATACACCTGGAAAATCCTAGAGGGACTAGTACCGAACTTGCACACGAAAATCACTCATTACGAAAGCAAAAGACTTGGCAGACGATGCACCATCCCCCCAATGAAAAGCAGGGGTGTCACTAGCACGTTAAGAGACCATACAATAAGTGTCAGGGGCCCGAGACTGTTCAACTGCCTCCCAGCACACATAAGGGGGATTACCAACAGACCCCTGGCAGTCTTCAAGCTGGCACTGGACAAGCACCTAAAGTCAGTTCCGGATCAGCCGGGCTGTGGCTCGTATGTTGGTTTGCGTGCAGCCAGCAGCAACAGCCTGGTTGATCAGGCTCTGATCCACCAGGAGGCCTGGTCTCAGACCGGGCCGCGGGGGCGTTGACCCCCGGAACTCTCTCCAGGTAAACTCCAGGTAAACACTGGCCGATTCCCACCAAGGCAGGGTGGCCCGAAAAAGAAAAACTTTCACCATCATTCACTCCATCACTGTCTTGCCAGAAGGGTGCTTTACACTACAGTTTTTAAACTGCAACATTAACACCCCTCCTTCAGAGTGCAGGCACTGTACTTCCCATCTCCAGGACTCAAGTCCGGCCTGCCGGTTTCCCTGAATCCCTTCATAAATGTTACTTTGCTCACACTCCAACAGCACGTCAAGTATTAAAAACCATTTGTCTCCATTCACTCCTATCAAACACGCTCACGCATGCCTGCTGGAAGTCCAAGCCCCTCGCACACAAAACCTCCTTTACCCCCTCCCTCCAACCTTTCCTAGGCCGACCCCTACCCCGCCTTCCTTCCACTACAGACTGATACACTCTTGAAGTCATTCTGTTTCGCTCCATTCTCTCTACATGTCCGAACCACCTCAACAACCCTTCCTCAGCCCTGTGGACAACAGTTTTGGTAATCCCGCACCTCCTCCTAACTTCCAAACTACGAATTCTCTGCATTATATTCACACCACACATTGCCCTCAGACATGACATCTCCACTGCCTCCAGCTTTCTCCTCGCTGCAACATTCATCACCCATGCTTCACACCCATATAAGAGCGTTGGTAAAACTATACTCTCATACATTCCCCTCTTTGCCTCCAAGGACAAAGTTCTTTGTCTCCACAGACTCCTAAGTGCACCACTCACTCTTTTTCCCTCATCAATTCTATGATTCACCTCATCTTTCATAGACCCATCTGCTGACACGTCCACTCCCAAATATCTGAATACGTTCACCTCCTCCATACTCTCTCCCTCCAATCTGATATTCAATCTTTCATCACCTAATCTTTTTGTTATCCTCATAACCTTACTCTTTCCTGTATTCACCTTTAATTTTCTTCTTTTGCACACCCTACCAAATTCATCCACCAATCTCTGCAACTTTTCTTCAGAATCTCCCAAGAGCACAGTGTCATCAGCAAAGAGCAGCTGTGACAACTCCCACTTTGTGTGTGATTCTTTATCTTTTAACTCCACGCCTCTTGCCAAGACCCTCGCATTTACTTCTCTTACAACCCCATCTATAAATATATTAAACAACCACGGTGACATCACACATCCTTGTCTAAGGCCTACTTTTACTGGGAAAAAATTTCCCTCTTTCCTACATACTCTAACTTGAGCCTCACTATCCTCGTAAAAACTCTTCACTGCTTTCAGTAACCTACCTCCTACACCATACACTTGCAACATCTGCCACATTGCCCCCCTATCCACCCTGTCATACGCCTTTTCCAAATCCATAAATGCCACAAAGACCTCTTTAGCCTTATCTAAATACTGTTCACTTATATGTTTCACTGTAAACACCTGGTCCACACACCCCCTACCTTTCCTAAAGCCTCCTTGTTCATCTGCTATCCTATTTTCCGTCTTACTCTTAATTCTTTCAATTATAACTCTACCATACACTTTACCAGGTATACTCAACAGACTTATCCCCCTATAATTTTTGCACTCTCTTTTATCCCCTTTACCTTTATACAAAGGAACTATGCATGCTCTCTGCCAATCCCTAGGTACCTTACCCTCTTCCATACATTTATTAAATAATTGCACCAACCACTCCTTTTTTAATTTAGGTTAGGGTCTACCCAGATCAGGACTCACAGTGTGTGATCAACCAGGTGATAGCCACAAGAAATCCAACACATGCACCACAACCTGGTTAATCAGGAACTGACATGAGAAACTCGGATCACATAAACTTATAAAAATTTATATTTAACTACAAATAAGCAAATTTAAAAAACTAGCATATGACTGGCAGAGGAGTGTCTCAGAAAATATATAGATGTCAAAATGAGCAAGGTGTGAAGACCAATTAGGGAATGTGTGAGGTTTGCTATAGGTCTACGTATTCACTGGCACAGCACTGTACTGAAATGATAACCCTCCTTCCTCCTGCAATCCATCTAGTAGGAAACCTCATTTTTTACAAATGTGAGTATAAAGAGGCATTCTCAAGATTTTATCTATAAAACATGTGGTATGAAAACATGCCAGCATAAAACATAAACAGGGCAAAAGCACATATAAATCATATACATGTATAAACCTACATTTCTATATCAAAAAGAAAAATTAACCAAAGAACAGACTGGAGATACAGTAGATGAAAAAAAACTGCAGTTCTGCATTCATATATATTGATATCACAGTGAGTTATAAACAGTGGCCTCTGATTCTTTAGGGCTTAGTACCACATGAAAACTGCAATGTTCCAAAATTTCAGTGCTCAATTCTTCCAGTAACATGCTGAACCAAAGGGTAATGCAGTTTCTCAACAAGATTTTTGTTTTTAACACAAAATATAGTGCACCCATTAGTTAGCCTCAGATCAATTGTTAAGTATCCAAATACCACTGGTTATAAAGAGAATGTTGGTATTGTATATCACTGATAATAAAATATGGTTAATATGTAAAACTGAAAAAAACTAAAATCTTAACACTTCAACCATTACAAGGTAAAGCTCTTTATTACTAAGATACTTAACACTGGACATGAAATATTCAAAGGCAAAACACTCATCATTAACAATACTGCACACTTCTCACCTAGTTTATGAGCTGAATCAGTTAATTCTTGAGCTACTCTGTGTGTTGTATGGCTGTAGTATTGATAGTGGAACAGATCCTCTCAGCTTCTTGCTCTAATAATATATACTGAAAAACACAAAACACTTAAAACACTTTTCCACAACACTTATCAAGCAGTACATTGTTAAAAAATCTTAATTTTTTATAGAAAATGATGCAAATGTCTCTTCTTGTATAAGAAATGTTCATGCGTGTGATGAGTAATATTTATAAAGCTCTTGCCTGGGCAAAATGTTGTTGTCACTGCAGTTCTAAGTTGCTGTCTGTGTTCATTTCTGATCTACTGGTATTTTGTGCCATTACTGTACCTGCCCAACATTGTGTGTATGTGTGTGTGTGTGTGTCAGCAAAATCTAGATTTACAGTCTGGCTACTATAGAAGAGAAGAAGTGAGAAACACTGATACACAGTATGAAGTGTAAGTACATAATGGAAATTAAATTATATTGATACAATATAGTGTTCATCCATATACGTACAACATACATAATATACAGAGGAATGACAATACATATTGAAACATTAGATATGCTTACTCACAAACATACCAACTGGTACATCATACAAAAAAAAAAAAAAATTCTTGGCAATTATATAACAAGCTCTTTTTTTTCTTTAAGGAATACAGTACCTTATGTTTTGTGTGCTTGTAATGTTTGCAGATAAAACACATTAATGGAGCTGACTGGCAGCTTTCTTCTAAACACACAGATTCAACTGTATGAAACGAATGGTTCATCTTGCCTTCTCACAAGGTTTTTCTGAAAGGAAAAAAGTACTGTATTGTATGTGCATTGTATTTCCTTGTGCCTTCTACCTTGCCTCTTCTTGTTAAGGTCTTTCCTCTTCTCTGTTCCTCAGATTTCTCTAGAATACTACATTTGTCTTTCTCATCTACCATAGATTTTTTTCTTCCCTTTGCCTTTCCTTTTTATCAATACAGGAGTAATTTTCTCAATGAAACCAAAACTTATGCAGTACAAACTGTCCTCTAAAACCTAACAAATAATAACAAAGGCTAGCATCATAAAATATCTTACAAAAGAAACATTTATCATACAAAGTGATAAGGAATGACAATGAAAACAAGCATAGGTCATTGATATCTCAGGATGATTCTGATCATGATGAAATTTGGATTAAAAACAAAAAACTGGGCAAAGGGTCACTAACCCACACCCCTGAGGGTGCATGCAAGCCTTTAACTAAATGTGCAGGGGCTCTCAAGATGCATCAGACTTCAGCACTCTGGAAACAACAGTAAAGTAGATGAATGGTTCAGAGAACTGATATGATGATAAATTAGACACATGTGCAACTCTTGGGTATCTTTACTGAGGAAACGTTTCGCCACACAGTGGCTTCATCAGTTGCGCATGTGTCTAATTTATCATTGTGTCAGTTCTCTGAACCATTCATCTACAATCCTGTCAGACACTGCAACTTCTTGGGATCTTAATACTTGCGAATTCTTTGCTTGCTTAACCCTTGGGCACGACCTACTTCCACAATGGACAAGTGTGACACCACCTACGGCTGCTGCACCTCTCCTGCCTATGGTATATAAGCTACTTCTCTGCACATATGCTGCTGTATTCTATTCAAGATTGATGGACTGACCACATCGACTCAAGGTTGAAGGACTGATTACCTCATTCTCCTCCTGCCAAGGTAGTGACCAAAATAAGGAAATGCGTTGATATTCATTCATTCAATAGATGTCTTGCCAGAAATGCACAGAGAACTCAACTCAAATGACCTCTGAACTGCAATATCCCCATCAGAGTGCAAGCACTGCACTGCACTGCCTACCAGCCTGGTTGATCAGCAGCAAGTAGGTACCTGGGTGTTAGTGGACTGGTGTGGGTGGCATCCTGGGTGTTAGTGGACTGGTGTGGGTGGCATCCTGGGTGTTAGTGGACTGGTGTGGGTCGCATCCTGTGTGTTAGTGGACTGGTGTGGGTGGCATCCTGGGTGTTAGTGGACTGGTGTGGGTGGCATCCTGGGTGTTAGTGGACTGGTGTGGGTGGCATCCTGTTTGTTAGTGGACTGGTGTGGGTATCATCCTGGGTGTTAGTGGACTGGTGTGGGTGGCATCCTGGGTGTTAGTGGACTGGTGTGGGTGGCATCCTGGGTGTTAGTGGACTGGTGTGGGTGGCATCCTGGGTGTTAGTGGACTGGTGTGGGTCGCATCCTGGGACACTGACCTAATTTGCCCGATATGCTCAGCATAACAAGGGAGTTTCTATATAGTAGTATGTCATTGTTGTCAGCTAGGACTGTATACCTTGTACATGTACTTGTAGTAAATAAAGATATTATTATTATTAAACAGAAATATTAATGTCAATCTTACAATGAATGCTGTGATACTCCAATACTGAAACTATGTACTGTGCCAAAACAAAAACATTCACATTGCTACACTCACAAACTAGTAGGTAGGTAAGGTTCGTCAGGAAACAGGACAAATGTTTCCTGACGCGGGTCTTAGTCAGATGATGACCCGCCTTTGGAGCTTTTGGTCATCTGACCGAGGCCTTCCGCTGGCTTACCGGTCCACCCCTTTAAAAATTATGGTCATTTATAACCGAACACAAACTAGTATTTAGTCACTTAGCCATAATTCCAACTTACCTCATAATTGGGGCCCTTTTATTATTAACACAAATAATACCCCCCACCCGCCATCCCTATCACTACATAACAGCACTATCTTCACTATATAACACGACTATAACTAAATAATTCACTATCACTATATTACACAGCTTTATCACTATTCCTATAATGTACTTAACATTCTTGTGGTGTATAAATAGATTTTTTTCTTTGTTAAAACTTGTATCTCCCTAGCCTAGTTGTTAGCACATCGCTCTGAGAGTGATAAGACTCAGCGTTGTGGGTTCGAACCCCACTAGTACCTAGTAGTACCTAGTTAGTGTATCCCTCCCAAGTTCACCAGCAAGATGGTAAGTCAAGAGAAGAGTGAGGATGTGGAATTCCTTGGTGTATATCACCCTCTCATGGAGACTACCAAGCCATTGTCGGGATTTGATATCGAGACCATCGTTCGTGAGACTCCTCGCACTTTCGGTAAAGTATGTGAAGTCTGTAGCAGCGACGAGCTACTTCGCGGGCCTCCAATACCCAAAGGTCACGGTCGTATTGTACTGCTGTCTCATCAACCTCACTGCATCTCTCTGTACGTCTCTCATGATAGAGTATTAATCTACCATAATGGTGGTAGTGAACTTACCGCCCGCAGAGTGGTGAAGAAATACTACAAGAATAACCGTACCTGTTACAGAAAATTGAAAAGACTTACAAGAGTAGAACAGGTAGGCGGTACCTGCGCCTACCATGCACTGGCCTTCATGGACATAACTGTCAGTTCTGGTCTCAAGGAGGCCAAAGACATCTGGCGCTGGTTCTACATGAGAATGCAATATCTCCCAGATGTTAAAGCAATCAATATGGTCGACTCAATGCTGACTGAATTCGACAATGATATAGATACTTCCACCGACAATTTCCAAAAAAGTGTACTGCGATCCGTGATTAAAAGTCATCTGGCTGATATAAGGAAGATGGATACGCCTGTTAAACGTCAACTGGACGAGTGGGTTCGAACCCCACTCAAGGTATTTTTTTATGTGTGGGTTCGAACCCCACTCAAGGTATTTTTTTATGAGTGGGTTCGAACCCCACTCAAGGTATTTTTTATGTGTGGGTTCGAACCCCACTCAAGGTATTTTTTTATGAGTGGGTTCGAACCCCACTCAAGGTATTTTTTTATGAGTGGGTTCGAACCCCACTCAAGGTATTTTTTTATGAGTGGGTTCGAACCCCACTCAAGGTATTTTTTTATGTGTGGGTTCGAACCCCACTCAAGGTATTTTTTTATGAGTGGGTTCGAACCCCACTCAAGGTATTTTTTTATGAGTGGGTTCGAACCCCACTCAAGGTATTTTTTTATGTGTGGGTTCGAACCCCACTCAAGGTATTTTTTTATGAGTGGGTTCGAACCCCACTCAAGGTATTTTTTTATGTGTGGGTTCGAACCCCACTCAAGGTATTTTTTATGAGTGGGTTCGAACCCCACTCAAGGTATTTTTTTATGAGTGGGTTCGAACCCCACTCAAGGTATTTTTTTATGAGTGGGTTCGAACCCCACTCAAGGTATTTTTTTATGAGTGGGTTCGAACCCCACTCAAGGTATTTTTTTATGAGTGGGTTCGAACCCCACTCAAGGTATTTTTTTATGTGTGGGTTCGAACCCCACTCAAGGTATTTTTTTATGCGGGTCATTGCAAGATTGAGACCCGTGCCAGGACTACGGTCTTGGCCAACATTATACATACATACATATTGTTTGTAATGGCTTGATAACGCTCCTGAAGAGCGAAACGTTGCCACAATAAATGTCACATTAGTTGCACTTGTGTCCTTTTACTTTACATATTGTCGGTAATTCTACCAACTTTATTACAATAATAATGTGACTGACTGTGGGTTCGAACCCCACTCGTTTTTTTTTTTACTGACTGTGGGTTCGAACCCCCTTTTTTTTTTTTTTTCTGACTGTAGCGCTGTATAGCCCTTGTGGCTTAGCGCTTCTTTTTTATTATAATAATAATAATATGACTGACTGTGGGTTCGAACCCCACTCGTTTTTTTTTTTACTGACTGTGGGTTCGAACCCCACTCGTTTTATTTTTTTTGTACTGACTGTGGGTTCGAACCCCTCTTTTTTTTTTAGACTGTGGGTTCGAACCCCACTCGTTTCGAACCCCACTCAAGGTATTTTTTTATGAGTGGGTTCGAACCCCACTCAAGGTATTTTTTATGAGTGGGTTCGAACCCCACTCAAGGTATTTTTTTATGAGTGGGTTCGAACCCCACTCAAGGTATTTTTTTGATGAGTGGGTTCGAACCCCACTCAAGGTATTTTTTTATGAGTGGGTTCGAACCCCACTCAAGGTATTTTTTTATGAGTGGGTTCGAACCCCACTCAAGGTATTTTTTTATGACTTGGTTCGAACCCCACTCAAGGTATTTTTTTATGACTTGGTTCGAACCCCACTCAAGGTATTTTTTTATGACTTGGTTCGAATGACTTGGTTCGAACCCCACTCAAGGTATTTTTTATGACTTGGTTCGAACCCCACTCAAGGTATTTTTTTATGACTTGGTTCGAACCCCACTCAAGGTATTTTTTATGACTTGGTTCGAACCCCACTCAAGGTATTTTTTTATGACTTGGGTGCTTAGCAGGTACTCAGAAGGTACTCAGTAGGTGCTCTGCTCAGTAGGTGCTCAGCAGGTACTCAGAAGGTACTCAGTAGGTACTCAGTAGGTGCTCAGCAGGTACTCAGAAGGTACTCAGTAGGGACTCAGTAGGTGCTCAGCAGGTACTCAGAAGGTACTCAGTAGGGACTCAGTAGGTGCTCAGCAGGTACTCAGAAGGTACTCAGTAGGGACTCAGTAGGTGCTCAGCAGGTACTCAGAAGGTACTCAGTAGGGACTCAGTAGGTGCTCAGCAGGTACTCAGAAGGTACTCAGTAGGGACTCAGTAGGTGCTCAGCAGGTACCCAGTAGGTGCTCTGCTCAGTAGGTGCTCAGCAGGTACTCAGTAGGGACTCAGTAGGTGCTCAGCAGGTACTCAGAAGGTACTCAGTAGGGACTCAGTAGGTGCTCAGCAGGTACTCAGAAGGTACTCAGTAGGGACTCAGTAGGTGCTCAGCAGGTACTCAGAAGGTACTCAGTAGGGACTCAGTAGGTGCTCAGCAGGTACTCAGAAGGTACTCAGTAGGGACTCAGTAGGTGCTCAGCAGGTACTCAGAAGGTACTCAGTAGGGACTCAGTAGGTGCTCAGCAGGTACTCAGAAGGTACTCAGTAGGGACTCAGTAGGTGCTCAGCAGGTACTCAGAAGGTACTCAGTAGGGACTCAGTAGGTGCTCAGCAGGTACTCAGAAGGTACTCAGTAGGGACTCAGTAGGTGCTCAGCAGGTACTCAGAAGGTACTCAGTAGGGACTCAGTAGGTGCTCAGCAGGTACTCAGAAGGTACTCAGTAGGGACTCAGTAGGTGCTCAGCAGGTACTCAGAAGGTACTCAGTAGGGACTCAGTAGGTACTCAGCAGGTACTCAGAAGGTACTCAGTAGGGACTCAGTAGGTGCTCAGCAGGTACTCAGAAGGTACTCAGTAGGGACTCAGTAGGTGCTCAGCAGGTACTCAGAAGGTACTCAGTAGGGACTCAGTAGGTGCTCAGCAGGTACTCAGAAGGTACTCAGTAGGGACTCAGTAGGTGCTCAGCAGGTACTCAGAAGGTACTCAGTAGGGACTCAGTAGGTGCTCAGCAGGTACTCAGAAGGTACTCAGTAGGGACTCAGTAGGTGCTCAGCAGGTACTCAGAAGGTACTCAGTAGGGACTCAGTAGGTGCTCAGCAGGTACTCAGAAGGTACTCAGTAGGGACTCAGTAGGTGCTCAGCAGGTACTCAGAAGGTACTCAGTAAGTGCTCAGTAGGTACTCAGTAGGCACTCAGTAGGTGCTCAGCAGGTACTCAGAAGGTACTCAGTAGGGACTCAGTAGGTGCTCAGCAGGTACTCAGAAGGTACTCAGTAGGGACTCAGTAGGTGCTCAGCAGGTACTCAGAAGGTACTCAGTAGGGACTCAGTAGGTGCTCAGCAGGTACTCAGAAGGTACTCAGTAGGGACTCAGTAGGTGCTCAGCAGGTACTCAGAAGGTACTCAGTAGGGACTCAGTAGGTGCTCAGCAGGTACTCAGAAGGTACTCAGTAGGGACTCAGTAGGTGCTCAGCAGGTACTCAGAAGGTACTCAGTAGGGACTCAGTAGGTGCTCAGCAGGTACTCAGAAGGTACTCAGTAGGGACTCAGTAGGTGCTCAGCAGGTACTCAGAAGGTACTCAGTAGGGACTCAGTAGGTGCTCAGCAGGTACTCAGAAGGTACTCAGTAGGTACTCAATAAGAGATAAGATTTCGTTAGTATTTTTAAGCTATGTTATTGATGTTTAATTATTGTTGGTTCCAATATGTTGTCACTAGAATTTATTTTTAGCAGTAATATATGGTATAAAGTTAATTTTTGATGTGTGTTTATTTTACTAGTGTTAATATTTATTGTAGTAATTATTGTGAGTTGAAATAAGATTTATAGAGGCGAGTTAAACTGCTTTTGTACTTTTGTGAAGAACTTGTATTGAAACTCTGATGGTAAATTATTATGTAAACAAACTTTATAACCCATAACCCGGCCGGGTTTTAAACCCGCGGTCAGAGAGTCTCACAACTCCAGACCGTCGTCTTAGCCACTAGACCAGCTAGCTTAAACCCGCGGTCAGAGAGTCTCACAACTCCAGACCGTCGTGTTAGCCACTAGACCAGCTAGCTTAAACCCGCGGTCAGAGAGTCTCACAACTCCAGACCGTCGTGTTAGCCACTAGACCAGCTAGCTTAAACCCGCGGTCAGAGAGTCTCACAACTCCAGACCGTCGTGTTAGCCACTAGACCAGCTAGCTTAAACCCGCGGTCAGAGAGACTCACAACTCCAGACCGTCGTGTTAGCCACTAGACCAGCTAGCTTAAACCCGCGGTCAGAGAGTCTCACAACTCCAGACCGTCGTGTTAGCCACTAGACCAGCTAGCTTAAACCCGCGGTCAGAGAGTCTCACAACTCCAGACCGTCGTGTTAGCCACTAGACCAGCTAGCTTAAACCCGCGGTCAGAGAGTCTCACAACTCCAGACCGTCGTGTTAGCCACTAGACCAGCTAGCTTAAACCCGCGGTCAGAGAGTCTCACAACTCCAGACCGTCGTGTTAGCCACTAGACCAGCTAGCTTAAACCCGCGGTCAGAGAGACTCACAACTCCAGACCGTCGTGTTAGCCACTAGACCAGCTAGCTTAAACCCGCGGTCAGAGAGTCTCACAACTCCAGACCGTCGTGTTAGCCACTAGACCAGCTAGCTTAAACCCGCGGTCAGAGAGTCTCACAACTCCAGACCGTCGTGTTAGCCACTAGACCAGCTAGCTTAAACCCGCGGTCAGAGAGACTCACAACTCCAGACCGTCGTGTTAGCCACTAGACCAGCTAGCTTAAACCCGCGGTCAGAGAGACTCACAACTCCAGACCGTCGTGTTAGCCACTAGACCAGCTAGCTTAAACCCGCGGTCAGAGAGTCTCACAACTCCAGACCGTCGTGTTAGCCACTAGACCAGCTAGCTTAAACCCGCGGTCAGAGAGACTCACAACTCCAGACCGTCGTGTTAGCCACTAGACCAGCTAGCTTAAACCCGCGGTCAGAGAGTCTCACAACTCCAGACCGTCGTGTTAGCCACTAGACCAGCTAGCTTAAACCCGCGGTCAGAGAGTCTCACAACTCCAGACCGTCGTGTTAGCCACTAGACCAGCTAGCTTAAACCCGCGGTCAGAGAGTCTCACAACTCCAGACCGTCGTGTTAGCCACTAGACCAGCTAGCTTAAACCCGCGGTCAGAGAGTCTCACAACTCCAGACCGTCGTGTTAGCCACTAGACCAGCTAGCTTAAACCCGCGGTCAGAGAGGGCATCCTGGGTGTTAGTGGACTGGTGTGAGTGGTATCCTGGGTGTTAGTGGACTGGTGTGGGTGGCATCCTGGGTGTTAGTTGACTGGTGTGGGTGGCATCCTGGGTGTTAGTGGACTGGTGTGGGTGGCATCCTGGGTGTTAGTGAACTTGTGTGGGTGGCATCCTGGGTTAGTGGACTGGTGTGGGTGGTATCCTGGGTGTTAGTGGACTGGTGTGGGTGGCATCCTGGGTGTTAGTGGACTGGTGTGGGTGGCATCCTGGGTGTCAGTGGACTGGTGTGGGTGGCATCCTGGGTGTTAGTGGACTGGTGTGGGTGGCATCCTGGGTGTTAGTGGACTGGTGTGGGTGGCATCCTGGGTGTTAGTGGACTGGTGTGAGTGGCATCCTGGGTGTTAGTGGACTGGTGTGGGTGGCATCCTGGGTGTTAGTGGACTGGTGTGGGTGGCATCCTGGGTGTTAGTGGACTGGTGTGAGTGGCATCCTGGGTGTTAGTGGACTGGTGTGGGTGGCATCCTGGGTGTTAGTGGACTGGTGTGGGTGCCATCCTGGGTGTTAGTGGACTGGTGTGGGTGGCATCCTGGGTGTCAGTGGACTGGTGTGGGTGGCATCCTGGGTGTTAGTGGACTGGTGTGGGTGGCATCCTGGGGGACAAGATTGAGGACCACAATGGAAATAAGACAGACAGTCCTCGATGACCCACTGACTTTCTTGGGTTATCCTGAGTGGCTAACCCTCCGGGGTTAAAAATCTGAAGAAAATCTTATCTAATACATAGTAGCATATGTATAAAAATGTAGGATAACCCAAAAAAGTCGGACAGAGTAACTTACTTCCATTGGGGTCCTTTTATTATTATAACACAAATAATACCTGTATATTGTGTGATTAAAGTTAATTGTATAAATAGTGATGATTTAAGGTTTAAATAATTGTTTATGTATGACCCATATAACTACCTTATACCAGTCTATTTTAACCTAACTTGTGTTAAATAATTGTTGATGTATGACCCATATAACTACCTTATACCAGTCTATTTTAACCTAACTTGTGTTAAATAATTGTTTATGTATGACCCATATAACTACCTTATACCAGTCTATTTTAACCTAACTTGTGTTAAATAATTGTTGATGTATGACCCATATAACTACCTTATACCAGTCTATTTTAACCTAACTTGTGTTAAATAATTGTTTATGTATGACCCATATAACTACCTTATACCAGTCTATTTTAACCTAACTTGTGTTAAATAATTGTTGATGTATGACCCATATAACTACCTTATACCAGTCTATTTTAACCTAACTTGTGTTAAATAATTGTTGATGTATGACCCATATAACTACCTTATACCAGTCTATTTTAACCTAACTTGTGTTAAATAATTGTTGATGTATGACCCATATAACTACCTTATACCAGTCTATTTTAACCTAACTCTTGTTAAATAATTGTTGATGTATGACCCATATAACTACCTTATACCAGTCTATTTTAACCTAACTTGTGTTAAATAATTGTTTATGTATGACCCATATAACTACCTTATACCAGTCTATTTTAACCTAACTTGTGTTAAATAATTGTTGATGTATGACCCATATAACTACCTTATACCAGTCTATTTTAACCTAACTTGTGTTAAATAATTGTTTATGTATGACCCATATAACTACCTTATACCAGTCTATTTTAACCTAACTTGTGTTAAATAGTTGTTGATGTATGACCCATATAACTACCTTATACCAGTCTATTTTAACCTAACTTGTGTTAAATAATTGTTTATGTATGACCCATATAACTACCTTATACCAGTCTATTTTAACCTAACTTGTGTTAAATAATTGTTGATGTATGACCCATATAACTACCTTATACCAGTCTATTTTAACCTAACTTGTGTTAAATAATTGTTGATGTATGACCCATATAACTACCTTATACAGTGGACCCCCGCATAGCGAACTTAATCCGTGCAAGAGGGCTGGTCGTTATGCGAAATGTTCGCTATGCGAATTAATTTTCCCCATAAGAAATAATGGAAATAAAATTAATCCGTGCAAGACACCCAAAAGTATGAAAAAAAATTTTTTTTACCACAAAAAAATGTTAATTTTAGTACACACAAACTGAAAAAGGCATGCACAATTACATGACACTTACTTTTATTGAAGATCTGGTGATGATTGATGGGATGGGAGGAGGGGAGAGAGAGTGTTAGTGTTTAGAAGGGGAATCCCCTTCCATTAGGACTTGAGGTAGCAAGTCCTTTTCTGGGGTTACTTCCCTTCTTCTTTTAATGCCACTAGGACCAGCTTCAGAGTCACTGGACTTCTTTCGCACAACATATCTGTCCATAGTGGCCTGTACCTCTCGTTCCTTTATGATTTGTCTAAAGTGGTTCACAACAGTGTCATTGTAACAGTCACCAGCACGGCTTGCAATAGCTGTGTGAGGGTGATTTTCATCAAAAAAGGTTTGCACTTCAAGCCATTTTGCACACATTTCCTTAATCTTTGAAGTAGGCAATTCCTTCAATTTCTCTCTCCCCTCCTTTGAACCAGTTTCCTCAGGTCTGGCCTCTTGCTCTTGAAGTTGATCTATCAGCTCATCAGTGGTTAGTTCTTCATTGTCCTCCTCCACCAACTCTTCCACATCCTCCCCACTAACCTCCAACCCCAAGGACTTCCCCAATTCCACAATTGATTCCTCAACTGGTATACTACTCCTCTCAGGGTTAGCCTCAAACCCTTCAAAATCCCTTTTGTCTACACATTCTGGCCACAGTTTCTTCCAAGCAGAGTTCAAGGTTCTCTTAGTCACTCCCTCCCAAGCCTTACCTATAAGGTTTACACAACTGAGGATATTAAAGTGATCCTTCCAAAACTCTTTTAGAGTCAATCCAGTGTCTGTGGTCACTTCAAAGCACTTTTGAAACAGAGCTTTTGTGTACAGTTTCTTGAAGTTGGAAATGACCTGCTGGTCCATGGGCTGCAGGAGAGGAGTGGTATTAGGAGGCAAAAACTTCACCTTAATGAAGCTCATGTCCCCATAAAGTTGCTCTGCCACGTCTGTAGGATGACCAGGGGCATTGTCTAACACCAGGAGGCACTTAAGGTCTAATTTCTTTTCAGTTAGGTAATCTTTCACATTGGGGGCAAATGCATGGTGTAACCAGTTATAGAAAAATTCCCTAGTGACCCATGCCTTACTGTTTGCCCTCCACAGCACACACAAATTATCCTTGAGGACATTCTTTTGCCTGAACGCTCTGGGAGTTTCAGAGTGATACACTAATAAAGGCTTAACTTTGCAATCACCACTAGCATTGGCACACATCAACAAAGTAAGCCTGTCTTTCATAGGCTTATGTCCTGGGAGTGCCTTTTCCTCCTGAGTAATGTAGGTCCTGCTTGGCATTTTCTTCCAGAACAGGCCTGTTTCATCACAATTAAACACTTGTTCAGGTTCCAGTCCTTCAGTTTCTATGTACTCCTTGAATTCATGCACATATTTTTCAGCCGCTTTGTGGTCCGAACTGGCAGCCTCACCATGCCGTATCACACTATGTATGCCACTACGCTTCTTAAATCTCTCAAACCAACCTTTGCTGGCCTTAAATTCACTCACATCATCACTAGTTGCAGGCATTTTTTTAATTAAATCGTCATGCAACTTCCTAGCCTTTTCACATATGATCGCTTGAGAGACGCTATCTCCTGCTAGCTGTTTTTCATTTATCCACACCAATAAGAGTCTCTCAACATCTTCCATCACTTGCGATCTTTGTTTCGAAAACACAGTTAAACCTTTGGCAACAACAGCTTCCTTGATTGCCGTTTTCTTGCCCACAATAGAAGCGATGGTTGATTTTGGTTTCTTGTACAACCTGACCAGGTCGGTGATACGTACTCCACTTTCATACTTATCAATGATCTCTTTCTTCATTTCAATGGGTATTCTTACCCTTTGAGGTGTAGGGTTGGCACTAGAAGCTTTCTTGGGGCCCATGGTCACTTATTTTCCACAAACAGCACCGAAAACACTGTAATAATACGAAATATTCCGAGTGTATGCTTGAATGTTACCGCGGAGGCTGGCTGGTAAACAATGGGACGGGCGGCACATGTGAGGCTGGCTGAGGGCGCACATTGGACGCGTCTCGGACGAAGGTCGCTGAGCGGGTTTTTGTCCACTATGCGGGGCAAAATTTTAGCGAACAAAGCGTTCGCTATGCGGATTGTTCGCTATGCAAGGCGTTCGCTATGCGGGGGTCCACTGTACCAGTCTATTTTAACCTAACTTGTGTTAAATAATTGTTGATGTATGACCCATATAACTACCTTATACCAGTCTATTTTAACCTAACTTGTGTTAAATAATTGTTGATGTATGACCCATATAACTACCTTATACCAGTCTATTTTAACCTAACTTGTGTTAAATAATTGTTTATGTATGACCCATATAACTACCTTATACCAGTCTATTTTAACCTAACTTGTGTTAAATAATTGTTTATGTATGACCCATATAACTACCTTATACCAGTCTATTTTAACCTAACTTGTGTTAAATAATTGTTGATGTATGACCCATATAACTACCTTATACCAGTCTATTTTAACCTAACTTGTGTTAAATAATTGTTTATGTATGACCCATATGACTACCTTATACCAGTCTATTTTAACCTAACTCTTGTTAAATAATTGTTGATGTATGACCCATATAACTACCTTATACCAGTCTATTTTAACCTAACTCTTGTTAAATAATTGTTGATGTATGACCCATATAACTACCTTATACCAGTCTATTGTAACCTGACTCGTGTTAAATCTGTTTTCCTCTTAATATTTTACTAGATTTTTGTTAATTACTGGGAGCGCTTGAGGTTCCTGAACCTGTACTCCCTGGAACGCAGGCGGGAGAGATACATGATTATATACACCTGGAAAATCCTAGAGGGACTAGTACCGAACTTGCACACGAAAATCACTCACTACGAAAGCAAAAGACTTGGCAGACGATGCAACATCCCCCCAATGAAAAGCAGGGGTGTCACTAGCACGTTAAGGTGGTTAATACTCTGGCATTTCTTAAACCTCTGAAGCCAGTCTTTACAATACTTACGCTTCTTTTCAACCTTTAGTTTTGAGTGAAACATCTTAAGTTTTTCCATGAATAGTTTGTGAATTTTACAACTAGACATTATTTTCATTATTGAAGTTTTAAGAAGTTGCTTGGTATCCACCTCTCACTCTTTGTATACTGTGACATTTTCAAATGGATAATTAGATAAAAAAAAATTGTTTTAGCCAAACACTCTTGGGAATTATTAAAGATTTATATAAAAAATCCTACACTTTACATTGAAAATAAAGTTGGTGAATCATGTTAAATGTGCAAAAATTCCTCTCGAAGAAAATGGCAAGAAGAGTAGGGAAGACTGTTCAATTAGTGATTTTCACTATCACAAGCCTACTTGCAGTATACACCATAGTATATTACAATTTTTTTTTAATACCATGCTGTTATTTCATATGGAAAAAAAAATGCAGTATATTCAGAAACCAGTATTTAGATATCCCCAAAAGGGCATACCTGTAGTGATTGTTGAATTTTGTTTTCTTTGGAGATTTCCATGCAATAACTTGAGATTGCTTCTTCAAGAGGAAGTTTCAGATTATTTTGTGCTTTGTAGGTGACATGTTTATTTACCAGGATGAATAAATGTGTAGCATAAGTTGTTACATGCACACAAAAGCCCATAGTTGTGTAAACATTTCAGGCAGATTTAAAATTATACAATAATAAATTATAGACAATAATCCAGCACCATGGCAGCTGTAATGGAAGAAAACACAATAATTTGAGAATTAAATTAGGAATATTCTTATGTATATCAACATTGATAGCAGTAATGCAAGCTGCTGTGAAGAATACCCAAGACCTTAGAGAAATTTTCATTGAATTTCACAGAATAAAGAACCGTGTGAGAGCAGTGATGAAAATGCAAGCTATCAGATCAACCAGGATGTGATGGATATGTGGGGCAGCAGGCCTCCAGCACCAACAGCCTGGTTGACCAGGCAAGTACCAGTTTCAAGAGTTTATCTACTCAGAGAGTAGATAAACTCTTGAAACTCTTCAAAGGTAAAGGTATAAGGTATATCAACCACAAAATACATCTACTCCTTCAACCTCATGCACTTTTAAGCCCTTTTCTCACTGAAGAAATAGATTATTATATAACAGTAACTATAACAGTGATAATGAGGAAAGTGAAGGTGAATATGACAAGCTATGGTGTCAGTTCTAGTGATAATGAGGAAAGTGAAGGTGAATATGACAAGCTATGGTGTCAGTTCTAGTGATAATGGGATAAAATATTGTAGGGATATAAACAAGGTCTGGTCATGAACCAGGTCGCAGGGGCACTGACCCTCCAGGTACATGTACGTGTATGTGCAAACTCTTAGATTAATGAATACTGTATTTTCTGTGTACAGCCTTTCCTCACTTACCGACGTACGCATTTACTGACAGCTCGGAGTTACGATGGGCTGTCAGATGAGTCCTTATTGTATACTGTGTGGAAAAGGAAAAACAAGAGAAAAATGGAAGAAGTGCAAAACAAGTTCATTTTAAAGGGGTTAGATGTGTGTTTACAGTCTCGGTGTATCGTGGCAGCTTAAGAAGTGATTAAACTCAGTGAACAAGGTATGTCGATGGTAATCATAATAATAATAATCACTCTGGAGTGTTTTAACCCTTAAACTGTCCAAACTTAGATCTACATTCATACACATAGCGTTCTGAACGTAGATATACATTCGATTTTACATTCTTATGTAAATAAAATGTAGATCTACGTTCGGAGCGCTGTACGTATGAATGTAGATCTACGTTCGGAGCGCTGTACGTATGAATGTAGATCTACGTTCGGAGCGTTGTACGTATGAATGTAGATCTACGTTCGGAGCGCTGTACGTATGAATGTAGATCTACATTTGGACAGTTTAAGGGTTAAATATCAGCTACCAAACCTATATAAAATATGTATGACATTTAAAGCACTCCAGAATGATTATTATTTATTATTTTTATGATTATTATTAATTATTATTACCAATGACATACCTTGTTGACTGAGTTTAATCAATCAGGTGTTTCCACGAGTCTGTATTTTATGCCATACGAGAACTTGATGTGGCGTCTTAGCATCAAGCATCTCAATCTCCTTCCTACAGTCACTCAGTACACTAGCTTTCACTGTCTAGAAAACTACATATTTCATCTATAAATTTGTACTTTATTATACACCCCATAGTACAAGATAGACATGCAGCAGCACTTGGAAGAGGAAAATAGAAGTGCAAAAGAAGTTCACAGTAAAGGGGTTAACTGGTGTGTTTGTCTTTGTTTACATTCTTGGTGCCTCTCGTGGCAGCTTAATTAAGAAATGATTAAACTCAGTGAACAAGGTATGTCGATGGAGGGATATGTTGTGTATCTTTATACGTATATGCTTCTAAACTGTTGTGTTCTGAGCACCTCTGCAAAAACAGTGATAATGTGTGAGTGTTGTGAAAGTGTTGAATGATGATGAAAGTATTTTCTTTTTGGGGATTTTCTTTCTTTTTTTTGGGTCACCCTGCCTCGGTGGGAGATGGCCGACTTGTTGAAAAAAAAAAAAAAATTGCTCTGGAGTGGTTTAAACCTCAGCTACTAAACCTGTACAAAATACGTATGACAAACTGCTCCAGAGTAATTATCATTATTTTTATTATTATTATTTTATTATTATTATTATTATTATTATTATTATTATTATTATTATTATTATTATTACCATCGACATACTGACAAACTAACGTTATATGGAGAGGTATTGAAGGGTGGGTGGAGCTATTAGAGAAGGAGGAAGGTGTGACATAAGAACATAAGAACGAAGGAACACTGCAGAAGGCCTACTGGCCCATGTGAGGCAGGTCCAAGTCTCCTACCGGCTTAAGCCAATGCACCCAACCTAGTCAGGTCAGGTCACATTGACTTAAGGGAGGAACACGGCAACCGACCTGGTAGCACAAGCTATCAATAATTCATGGCTCATCATGGTGTGGAGATGTGACTCACGGCACTATAAAGTATTGTATAATTATACTATTACTATCAATAAAGGTTATCTACCTATCATATTTATTCCAGAATAATATTAGGTATAACATGATTAATGTAGAAGCATGATAAAGATGCTCAAATTAATAAAAATTGACATTATATAGAGAGGTGTTGAAGGGTGGGCAAAGGTATTTGAGAGAGGGAGAAGGCACTAGCAGTCCTGTCAGTAACTCATGGTTCACTATGATGTACTGAGGTGTGAGCTCACTTCACTATAAAATATTGTGTAATTATACAATTACTACTATCAATAAAGGTCATCTACCTATCACATTTATTCAAGAATAATATTAGGTTTATTTTATTTTTTTTATTATCACACTGGCCGATTCCCACCAAGGCAGGGTGGCCCGAAAAAGAAAAACTTTCACCATCATTCACTCCATCACTGTCTTGCCAGAGGGGTGCTTTACACTACAGTTTTTAAACTGCAACATTAACACCCCTCCTTCAGAGTGCAGACACTGTACTTCCCATCTCCAGGACTCAAGTCCGGCCTGCCGGTTTCCCTGAACCCCTTCATAAATGTTACTTTGCTCACACTCCAACAGCACGTCAAGTATTAAAAACCATTTGTCTCCATTCACTCCTATCAAACACGCTCATGCATGCCTGCTGGAAGTCCAAGCCCCTCGCACACAAAACCTCCTTTACCCCCTCCCTCCAACCTTTCCTAGGCCGACCCCTACCCCGCCTTCCTTCCACTACAGACTGATACACTCTTGAAGTCATTCTGTTTCACTCCATTCTCTCTACATGTCCGAACCACCTCAACAACCCTTCCTCAGCCCTCTGGACAACAGTTTTGGTAATCCCGCACCTCCTCCTAACTTCCAAACTACGAATTCTCTGCATTATATTCACACCACACATTGCCCTCAGACATGACATCTCCACTGCCTCCAGCCTTCTCCTTGCTGCAACATTCATCACCCATGCTTCACACCCATATAAGAGCGTTGGTAAAACTATACTCTCATACATTCCCTTCTTTGCCTCCAAGGACAAAGTTCTTTGTCTCCACAGACTCCTAAGTGCACCACTCACCCTTTTCCCCTCATCAATTCTATGATTCACCTCATCTTTCATTGACCCATCCGCTGACACGTCCACTCCCAAATATCTGAATACATTCACCTCCTCCATACTCACTCCCTCCAATCTGATATCCAATCTTTCATCACCTAATCCTTTTGTTATCCTCATAACCTTACTCTTTCCTGTATTCACTTTTAATTTTCTTCTTTTGCATACCCTACCAAATTCATCCACCAATCTCTGCAACTTCTCTTCAGAATCTCCCAAGAGCACAGTGTCATCAGCAAAGAGCAACTGTGACAACTTCCACTTTGTGTGTGATTCTTTATCTTTTAACTCCACGCCTCTTGCCAAGACCCTTGCATTTACTTCTCTTATAACCCCATCTATAAATATATTAAACAACCAAGGTGACATCACACATCCTTGTCTAAGGCCTACTTTTACTGGGAAATAATTTCCCTCTTTCCTACATACTCTAACTTGAGCCTCACTATCCTCGTAAAAACTCTTCACTGCTTTCAGTAACCTACCTCCTACACCATACACCTGCAACATCTGCCACATTGCCCCCTTATCCACCCTGTCATATGCCTTTTCCAAATCCATAAATGCCACAAAGACCTCTTTAGCCTTATCTAAATACTGTTCACTTACATGTTTCACTGTAAACACCTGGTCCACACACCCCCTACCTTTCCTAAAGCCTCCTTGTTCATCTGCTATTCTATTCTCCGTCTTACTCTTAATTCTTTCAATAATATTAGGTATAACATAAATAATGTAGAAGCATGATGAAGACACCCAAATTAATAAAAACTGACATTATATAGAGTGGTATTGAAGGGTGGAGAGCAGGGAGGGATAAAAAAAAAGTGGCCACGACCATTACAGAAAATGTTACATACTATATGCCTGAAGGGTAACTATAGAAGATCACTCTTATTCTATGCAAAGACTGAAAAAAGTGCAATTTTCTCCAAAAAAATTTTCCTAAGTAATCAGCTATGCACGCGTTTCCTGGAATATCCCAGAAGTAAGTCATTGACTTATTTCATGTTGTATTACCATTAATAATAAACAGATTGAAAGGAATTTCTCAGCAAACATTAAACTGAATGTTTTAATTTTGGGTGGTGACACTTTTGAAGTGGGTGATTCCTCAGTTAGCGATGAATTTATTTACCGATGGGTTTCTTAGGTCGCTAACTCTGTCGTTAAGTGAGGAGAGGCTGTATTTTGTGCATTCACATAATTTCATTTTCTGTGTATATTAATGTGTGTATTAATCAAAGACTAAACCAAAAGTATTTTTAATCCTTCAGTGTACACCCTTGGAACATATGCCTCTTCAGCTGATAGTGTTGCTATGAATTCAATTCTCTGTTCTGTAGGATTCTGCACGGAGATTCCAGAGTACCAGATGGATGCTGCATGTGGATTGGCAGGATCTGGACCTGCTTATGTAAGTATTATGAAGCTATGCACAGTGCCTTGGTATAATTATTGTTTAAATGTAATACAACCTCTCCTCACTTAACGATGGAGTTCCGTTCCTAAGACCACTTCGGTAAACGAATTTGTCACTAAGTGAGGAGTATACTATAATGGGAGTGAGTCTGTGTGAACCATATTTGATATTGTTTTAATGTCACATTTGCACCATTTATATCATTTCTGGTATATTTTATATGTTTATACAGTAGTGTACTGTACGTATATTGTAATAAACCGAATAGAGGAAATCAGATATTCATACTGGTCAGAGTGCCCGTCGTAAGTCCGAGTCGTTGGTAAATGAGTACTATGTCACTAAGTGAAGAGAGGCTGTTCAGTAAAGCATCACTACTTGCAAAAATACACTCCTGAGCACTTGTGATTAGATGGTAATCCACAAAAATGAAGTTTATATCCAGTATTTATTTTAAAATAAATGACTATAAATATTTTCCATGTGGAAGTGGAACAGTATTCTTCCTCTGTAAGCTATGTGTGTCATACGAGGTGACTAAAATGCCGGGAGCAAGGGACTAGTAACCCCTTCTCCTGTATACATGACTAAAGTAAAAAAAAAGAGACTTGTTTTTCTTTTTGGGTCACCCTGCCTGGGTGGGATATGGCTGGTTTGTTGAAAGAAGAACTACAAATATTGGGTACAAAGTACATGTACTATTGTTACTACAGTATATTTGTAATGTGGTAAAGATGTTCCTTTGATAAGAGTGCAGACTTTTGGAGACTGTATTATTTTTTTTTTTTTTTTCAACCGGGTCATCTCCAAAGAAGAAGAAACACTTTCACCATTGATGACATGCATAACCTGGAGAGGAAGGATTCTGTATGGAAGAATTCTGTATTATCTTTTTTTTTTTTTTTTTTTTTTAATAAACCAGCCGTATCCCACCAAGGCGGGATGGCCCAAAAAGAAAAACGAAAGTTTCACTTTTTAACCCTTTGAGGGTTTCGGACGTACTAGTACGTCTTACGCGCAGGGGTTTTCGACGTACTAGTACGCATAAATTCTAGCGCCGTCAAATCTCACGGGAAAAGGCTGGTAGGCCTCCATATGAAAGAATGGGTCTATGTGGTCAGTGTGCACGGTATAAAAAAAATCCTGCAGCACACAGTGCATAATGAGAAAAAAAAAGCTTTGACCGTTTTTTTGGAATAAAACAGCGACTTTGCACTGTATTTTCGTATGGTATTTATTGTTGTATTCTAGTTTTCTTGGTCTCATTTTATAGAATGGAAGGCATATCACAGAAATTGAGATGATTTTGACTGGTTTTACAATGAAAAGTACCTTGAAATTGAGCTCAAAATAGCAGAAATGTTCGATTTTTACCAAAGTTCAAAAGTAAACAAATCATGCCAAGCGTCCAATACACGTCAACTGGTGAGTCTAATATTCTTTTGCAAGTGCGCCAATATGATTTATACCATTTTTTACACTAATGCAGTAGTATGCATAACATTAAATCTTCTATTTTTTGTGAGAATAAAAATTCAAAGTGGAAAGCAAAAGAATGTAAGAGGGGCCTTGAGACGTGACTAATGAACAGAGGAAATGTCATTTTAGTGCCAGGAATGTATTTCTTGTTTGTTCTGGACCCTATTCAGAAATTGGCATTTTTTGAAATTTGTGTGAAATTGGCAAAATTGCTAAATTCTGACCACTGTATTGGATAGTTGAAAATGGTAAATGGGTGGTTTCTTGCACTTATTCAATAGAAAAAATGTAGTTCTAGCGAAATATTCATGTTTTTTGTCGACTAGTACAGAGGAATTGGCTGAAAATGGGGCTCAAATTGGGCAAAATCGCCGATGCGTAAACATCGCTGAGACCGCTAACTTCGCGAGAGCATAATTCCGTAAGTTTGCCATCAAATCTCATAATTTTGGTGTCATTATGATCGGGAAAAGATTCTCTATCTTTTCATAAGAATTTTTTTTTTTTTTTTTAAATTTGGCCGACCCTGAGAACGAGTTTCTGAGAGGGCCTGTCGACCCTCAAAGGGTTAAATTTAGTAATTTATACAAGAGAAGGGGTTAATAGCCCCTTGCCCCCAGCATTTTAGTCGCCTCTTACAACACGCATGGCTTATGGAGGAAGAATTCTGTTCCACTTCCCCATGGAGATAAGAGGAAATAAACAAGAATAAGAACTAGAAAGAAAATAGAAAACCCAGAGGGGTGTGTGTATATATATGCTTGTATATGTATGCATAGTGTGACCTAAGTGTAAGTAGAAGTAGCAAGACGTACCTGAAATCTTGCATGTTTATGAGACAGAAAAAAGGACACCAACAATCCTACCATCATGTAAAACAATTACAGGCTTTCATTTTACACTCACTTGGCAGGACGGTAGTACCTCCCTGGACGGTTGCTGTCTACCAACCTACTACCTAGTATTCTGTATTATCTATCTTCATATATCTTTTAATGGCTCAAGGAATCACTGTGTCCATGGCCTGGTCTTAGACCAGGCTTCATGAATTAAAAAAAAAGAGCAGGAAAAAAAAGAGGTATTAAGAAACCAGTAAGTTGAGTGATCCAATAATGTTGTGCTTTGTCAAATGAAAAAAGAGACATCAGCCATATAACTCTGTGGTACTGCAGTTGTAATCTGTCACCCTTCTTATGATTGTTTTTTTTTTTCTCCCATAATTATTTCTTTCATTTTTTTACTGTATTAAATGCATTTATCTTTAGTAAGTGATCATTTTGTGTAAGTGTGGTTAATTATTCTTTGCTTTAATTTGGTTGAGAAATGTGGGCTTTTACATGATTTTTGGAGATGTTCAGATTAATATTTATTTTTTAGTTATTCCTTTTCCTCTCCATCAAAAAAAAATACCTACTGACCTAGTGAGGGATTTAACTGGATGACTGTGTGTACAAATAAGGCTCAGTCCCCACATAATTCAAATAAAGTATTCAAGCAAACATTGTGTAAACAAACATTTGTAAATTACTGTATAGTCTGAAAAATTATATATGCACGTTTCAATATTTTTAAACCTGAGCAGACTAGGATCTTAATATTAACACCTTCAGCATTATCAGAGATTGGTTTTCTTGGCACATCCAGCATCACTAATATAACTTTAGTCAATATCCAGAGAGGAGATAGGGTGATGAAAAGATCCAAAATCTATTGAATAATATGGCTAAGGTATTAGATGCATATAAACAGTGACTGGCTGTGTAGGAGGTTCTTTACATAAGGTGATGTTATCCTGACACCAAACGGCTTCGAAAAGGCGATAAATGACATGCTTTTGCACCCTGCCCCAGGCCCAGACAGACTCGTGGAACTCTGTGTTCATCAAGAACTGCAAGATGCCCCTATCATGTGCTTTTAACATCCTGTGGAGAGGGAGCATGGACACTGGGGTCATCCCACAGTTACTTAAGCCTTAAACTGTCCAAACGTAGATCTATGTTCACATGCGTAGCCTTCTGACCTTTATTTTCTCCATTTGAAAGCATGTAAAAAACGTAGATCTACGTTCAGAGCGCTACACATGTCAACGTAGATCTATGTTTGGACAGTTTAAGGGTTAAAACAACAGACATAGCCCCACTCCGCAAAGGGAGCAGTAAAGCAATAGCAAAGAACTACAGACCGATAGCGCTAATGTCCCATATCATAAAAATCTTTGAAAGGGTTCTAAGAAGCAAGATCACCACCCATCTAGATACCCATCAGTTACACAACCCAGGGCAGCATGGGTTTAGAGCAGGTCGCTTCTGTCTGTCCCAACTACTGGACCACTACGACAAGGTCCTGGATGCTCTAGAAGACAAACAGAATGCAGATGTAATATACACAGACTTTGCAAAAGCCTTTGACAAGTGTGACCATGGTGTAATAGCGCACAAAATGCGTGATAAAGGAATAACAGGAAAAGTCGGTAGGTGGATCTATAATTTCCTAACAAATAGAACACAAAGAGTAGTAGTCAACAGAGTGAAGTCTGAGGCGGCTACGGTGAAAAGTTCTGTTCTACAAAGCACAGTACTTGTTCCTCATCCTCATATCAGACATAGACAGGGATATAAGCCACAGTGCAGTGTCTTCCTTTGCAGATGACACCCGAATCTGCATGACAGTGTCCTCCATTGAAGACACTGCAAGACTCCAGGTGAACATCAACAAAATCTTTAAATGGGCTGCAGAAAACATTATGAAGTTCAGTGATGAAAAATTCCAAATACTCCAATATGGAGAACATGAGGAAATTAAAATTTTATCGGAGTATAAAACAAATTCCAACCACACAATAGAGCAAAAAAATAATGTCAAAGACCTGAAGGTGATAATGTCAGAAGATCTCACCTTCAAGGACCATAACATTGTATCAATCGCATCTGCTAGAAAAATGACAGGATGCATAATGAGAACCTTCAAAACCAGGGATGCCAAGCCCATGATGACACTCTTCAGGTCGCTTGTTCTATCTAGGCTGGAATATTGCTGCACACTAACAGCACCTTTCAAGGCAGGTGAAATTGCTGACCTAGAAAATGTACAGAGAACCTTCACGGCACACATAACTGCGATAAACCACCTCAATTACTGGGAATGCTTGAAGTTCCTAAACCTGTACTCCCTGGAATGCAGGAGGGAGAGATACATGATTATATACACCTGGAAAATCCTAGAGGGACTAGTACCAAACTTGCACACAGAAATCACACTCTACAAAAGCAAAAGACTCGGCAGACGGTGCAACATACACCCAATGAAAAGCAGGTACGCCACTAGCACGATAAGAAACAACACAATAAGTGTCAAGGGCCCAAGACTGTTCAACTGCCTCCCAGCATACATCAGGGGATTACCAATAGACCCCTGGCTGTCTTCAAGCAGGCGCTGGACAGGCACATAAAGTCAGTACCTGACCAGCCGGTGGTTCGTACATTGGATTATGTGCGGCCAGCAGTAACAGCCTGGTTGATCAGGCCCTGATCTACCATGAGGCCTGGTCACAGACCGTGCCACGAGGGCGTTGACCCCCAGAACTCTCTCCAGGTATATCCCTCTACCCCCCAAAATTGCTTTGCTTGTAGGGAAATTATGCACTCTAACATGATTTGCCAGGCAAAGGTAATTGCATATTTTCCTTCTAAATTTACCTTGTGCTTTGCTGGTCTTCCTGTACTAAACAAACTTTGGTAAAATATTTCAGTTGTGTTTTATTGAAAATTGGTTACTGTTGATACATTACTTGGAACTTTATTATACATATATGTATGTAAAATCTTAATTTAACAGATTAATTAGATTTGGGGTGTCTGGTAAAGCCAGTTGTCTTGTTAAATCTGAATAATATATTTTTGCTGGGATTGTAAAAATAACAGACTTATGGATAAGATAAGATAAGATAAGATTTCGTTCGGATTTTTAACCCCCGGAGGGTTAGCCACCCAGGATAACCCAAGAAAGTCAGTGCGTCATCGAGGACTGTCTAACTTATTTCCATTGGGGTCCTTAATCTTGTCCCCCAGGATGCGACCCACACTAGTCGACTAACACCCAGGTACCTATTTGTTGCTAGGTGAACAGGACAACAGGTGTAAGGAAACGTGTCAAAATGTTTCCACTCGCCGGGAATCGAACCCGGGCCCTCCGTGTGTGAAGTGGGAGCTTTAGCCACCAGGCCACCGGGCCAAAATCAATTCACCCAGTGAAACATAACATTAATGGATAATTCTGGAAACAGTAGATTTTGTCTTCTGTATTTTTCCCATTACATTTGAAATAAATTATATCTGATGTCCAGTAAATTGAGGCTTAACTGTACATGCAAAATGCTCTATACGTATTTTAACAGATTTTGCTGCCACATGTGGTAAATGACAAGTGAGCTAACATACAAATAAGAAAATAGACATTTTTTTTTTCCAGATACGTATATGCTGCCATAGAAGCCATTCCAGATGGAAGAGTTAAGATTGGTGTTCCTCGGCAGCTTGCTCAGACTTTGGCTGCTCAGATGGTGGGGCTTGAGATTATGTATTTGTTATACAGCACTCTCTATATACTATATCATAAAAGATGCTACACAAACTTAATATTATCACCCCACAATATTTTTTAATAATTTAAAAATTAAGTTGAACATGTAATACATATGTGGTTGTTTGATCTGAAGGAGATCATTAATTGAAGCCAAGTTAGAAATTGATTGCTTCACTGTAGTTGATTATGGTGGAAAGTGTAAAATACTTCCCATCACTTCCATTGCTAATTATTCATTTTAAATTCTGGTAGTGTTGAGACAGTAAATATTATTAAGATATTTTTATTAGGATTAGTGGGAATATATGGGATGTGGGCGAGCAGAAGGAAAGGTCACCATTTGGGCTCTGGTGTGTGATTCAATATGTTTGAGTTTTCATTGGATTACTTATGGATGACTTTTTTCTTGTTCTAAATGGAATACGCCTTTCATGTTGCAAGGTCTCTGAATGTACTATTTTTTTTTTTAAGTAGTCTCATTGAACATAGTGTGGGTTCTTTACCTTGATATATTTGCCAGCTGAAACATTTTTAATCATGTTAAATGCAAGTTTCTTAATTTCAAGGAACTATGAAGCCATTGGCCTAATTTATATTAATAATTTAACTTATGTATATAAGCATCCACAACTTTTTAGGTAAAGGGAGCTGCAACAATGGTCCTCGAATATTGCAAGCTTCTAGTTCAGTTAAAAGATGAGGTCTGCTCACCAGGAGGCACAACAATTGCTGCTATGCATAATTTAGAGACAAATGGCTTCAGGTGAGAATTATTTTCAATAACAACACATGTAAATTCCTTATTTAAATAGTTTCTAGAAGGATAAAATTCTTAGTTTGAGTATTTTATTGTCCAGATTCCTCTAGTAACCTTATGCATTAAGTTATTTTAAATTAATAATGTAAATAGTGTAAATGGAGCCATTCCCATTCTGGGAAATACTTGATATATTTTCCACATTGGCCATTTCACACCAAGTAGGGTGACCCAAGGAAGGAAACTTGTTCAGTTTTAGTTATTCAGTAGTGTCTTACCCACCATATCACAACATAGAATATTTAACCAATTGTAAGCTTTTGAGTTTTAACCTCAGATGGCAGCACAAAGCTCTAGGCAACAGGGAAGAAAAGTGGTTCACACAACTCTTTAAATTTGAAATTGTAAATATTTTGTTCATCACTGGGGAATGAATACCGAGGGTTTTAGCTAACAATTGAGACGTCTGATAATCATTCATAACTAGTACCTCAGTGTATTGTTTATTGTTGCAGCCACAGTATTGTGACTGTTTATTCATGGCTAGTGTTGGGAACTGTTCCTGTTTTCCTGTAGACAATATCATTGGAAGTGCATTCTCAACATTGTTCCATATCTAATTTATCTTTTTAATAATGAAAGAAAAAAGAATGTACAGTACTTTGCACCCCTTTTTTTGTATCCCTCCCTCTCTTTTCCCTTCTCCCATTTTCTCTTTCCTTCATCCATTCTTTCTTCCCATCTCCCATAACCTTTCATTCTCTTGACCCCTCTTAAATTCTGTCAGTTTGTCCAGTTATATTAGACACATCACTTGACATGTGGTGAGAGGGTTGTGGTGAGTGAGTGTGTGGTGTGAGAGGGTTGTGGTGAGTGAGTGTGTAGTGTGAGATGGTTGTGGTGAGTGAGTGTGTGGTGTGAGAGGGTTGTGGTGAGTGAGTGTGTAGTGTGAGATGGTTGTGGTGAGTGAGTGTGTGGTGTGAGAGGGTTGTGGTGAGTGAGTGTGTAGTGTCAGAGGGTTGTGGTGAGTGCCTGAGTGTGGTGTGAGAGGGTTGTGGTGAGTGCCTGAGTGTAGTGTGAGAGGGTTGTCATAAGTGCTTGAGTGTGTGTGTGGTGTGAGAGGGTTGTGGTGAGTGCCTGAGTGTGTGTGTGATGTGAGAGGGTTGTGGTGAGTGCCTGAGTATGTGTGTGATGTGAGAGGGTTGTGGTGAGTGCCTGAGTGTGTAATGTGAGAGGGTTGTGGTAAGTCCTTGAGTGTGTGTGTGATGTGAGAGGGTTGTGGCGAGTGCCTGAGTGTGTGCGTGATGTGAGAGGGTTGTAGTGAGTGCCTGAGTGTGTGCATGATGTGAGAGGGTTGTAGTGAGTGCCTGAGTGTGTGTGTGGTGTGAGAGGGTTGTGGTGAGTGCCTGAGTGTGTGTGTGTGATGTGAGAGGGTTGTGGCGAGTGCCTGAGTGTGTGTGTGATGTGAGAGGGTTGTAGTGAGTGCCTGAGTGTGTGCGTGATGTGAGAGGGTTGTGGTGAGTGCCTGAGTGTGTGTGTGATGTGAGAGGGTTGTGGTGAGTGCCTGAGTGTGTGTGTGATGTGAGAGGGTTGTGGCAAGTGCCTGAGTGTGTGTGTGATGTGAGAGGGTTGTAGTGAGTGCCTGAGTGTGTGCGTGATGTGAGAGGGTTGTGGTGAGTGCCTGAGTGTGTGCATGATGTGAGAGGGTTGTGGTGAGTGCCTGAGTGTGTGCATGATGTGAGAGGGTTGTGGTGAGTGCCTGAGTGTGTGTGTGACGTGAGAGGGTTGTAGTGAGTGCCTGAGTGTGTGTGTGGTGTGAGAGGGTTGTGGTGAGTGCCTGAGTGTGTAATGTGAGAGGGTTGTGGTAAGTCCTTGAGTGTGTGTGTGATGTGAGAGGGTTGTGGTGAGTGCCTGAGTGTGTGCATGATGTGAGAGGGTTGTGTTGAGTGCCTGAGTGTGTGCATGATGTGAGAGGGTTGTGGTGAGTGCCTGAGTGTGTGCGTGATGTGAGAGGGTTGTGTTGAGTGCCTGAGTGTGTGCATGATGTGAGAGGGTTGTGGTGAGTGCCTGAGTGTGTGCGTGATGTGAGAGGGTTGTGGTGAGTGCCTGAGTGTGTGCATGATGTGAGAGGGTTGTGTTGAGTGCCTGAGTGTGTAATGTGAGAGGGTTGTGGTAATTGCATGAGCATTAAGCAGGGAGTGGTTATATACCCCCAGAAGGTATTCAACGAATACCTTCTGGGGGTCAGAATATACCAATTTCAATTGTTGGGGCAAGTCTTCTGTGAAAGAAAGCTCAGAAGAAGGAAAAGAAGAATAATACTTCGGAAACAATAAATAGAATTATTCCCCATCGGAGTCCTTTTATAACAACTTGGGTGTGAAGTCCTTGATATGTTCCTTCACGAGTTACATCTCGTCATCATTGAATTATGGTTAAAATAATAGGGATAAATCTAAAAAAAAGATCTGGGTTAAACTGATGAAATCACTTAATAAGACCTGATGTGTGTAAGAATGGTATATAATACCGACAAGATGAAATTAAGACACATGTGCAACATCTGGGTATCTTTATTGTAGACGTTTCGCCATCCAGTGGCTTTATCAATACAAATTCTAGGACATAACTTGAAGACAGTAGAACTATGTACACCTGACGTTACTATATAAGCGCTAGGCTCCTTTCTTCTGCTTCAGAATCTCCACGACTATGGTGCTCTTCGCACCTACTTCTAGGTTGAGGGACTGATTACCTCATCTTCTGTACATAGTTCTACTGTCTTCAAGTTATGTCCTAGAATTTGTATTGATAAAGCCACTGGATGGCGAAACGTCTACAATAAAGATACCCAGATGTTGCACATGTGTCTTAATTTCTTCAAGACCTGATGTCAGGAGTATAGCTCTAATGGATCCTGTTAGAGGTCACAGTCTTATGTCAACTAAATGAAAGTCGTGGTGTCTGTGTGATGACATCAATTTACTTCACTGGTGTAAAGAGTTCTGAGACCTGCAAATACATAAGACTGAATGATTGCAACAGCAGATTCTAATATAAGGAGAAGAATTTGAGCTAAGATGAGTAGAGCTAGTAACTTAGATGGTAAGGAAGGTTCCATTCTTCCAAGTAAAGTTAAAAGGAGATGCCTGGCAATTATATTTGTTGCTAGTCGAATTGCCAGTGTTCCTGGTCGAATGATGTTTCTAATTGTTTCGATGAGGACTATAAAAGGTATAAGTACACTTGGGGTTCCTTGAGTTACTAAATGTGCAAATATATGCTGAGTGTGTTTGGGAGTGTGTGTAAAGGTAGAAAGTTGAAAGTGAACATAGAAAAGAGTAATGTGATGAGGGTATCAAATGATTTAGATAAAGAAAAATTGGATATCAAATTGGGGGGGAGGAGTATGGAAGAAGTGAATGTTTTCAAATACTACTTGGGAGTTGACGTGTCAGCGGATGGATTTATGAAGGATGAGGTTAATCATAGAATTGATGAAGGAAAAAAGGTGAGTGGTGCATTGAGGTATATGTGGAGTCAAGAAATGTTATCTATGGAGGCAAAGAAGGGAATGTATGAAAGTATAGTAGTACCAACACTCTTATATGGGTGTGAAGCTTGGGTGGTAAATGCAGCAGCGAGGAGACGGTTGGAGGCAGTGGAGATGTCCTAAGGGCAATGTGTGGTGTAAATATTATGCAGAAAATTCGGAGTGTGGAAATTAGGAGAAGGTGTGGAGTTAATAAAAGTATTAGTCAGAGGGCTGAAGAGGGGTTGTTGAGGTGGTTTGGTCATTTAGAGAGAATGGATCAAAGTAGAATGACATGGAGAGCATTTAAATCTATAGGAGAAGGAAGGCGGGGTAGGGGTCATCCTCGAAAAGGTTGGAAGGAAGGGGTAAGGGAGGTTTTGTGGGTGAGGGGCTTGGACTTCCAGCAGGCATGCATGAGCGTGTTCGATAGGAGTGAATGGAGACGAATGGTATTTGGGATCTGATGATCTGTTAGAGTGTGAGCAGGGTAATATTTAGTGAAGAGATTCAGGGAAACAGGTTATTTTTATATACCCAGACTTGAGTCCTGGAAATGGGAAGTACAATGCCTGCACTCTAAAGGAGGGGTTTGGGGATATTAGCAGTTTGGAGGGATATGTTGTGTATCTTTATACATATATGCTTCTAAACTGTTGTGTTCTGAGCACCTCTGCAAAAACAGTGATTATGTGTGAGTGAGGTGAAAGGGTTGAATGATGATGAAAGTATTTTCTTTTTGAGGATTTTCTTTCTTTTTGGGTCACCCTGCCTCGGTGGGAGACGGCCGACTTGTTGAAAAAAAAAAAAATATGCTGAGTGTGATTAAGTCATCCAAACAGAATGAAGGACAGTCACAAGGGCAGGGCTAAGGTGAGGGTTATTGTTAAATGCCTAGATCTAGTAAAAACATAAGGAAGTAAGCTCAGGGAGTTATTAAAAAGGATAAAGCTAAATAATGAGACAAATAAGAATGATAGGCCCGGATTGGAAGGTCCTAAGATTGTCTTGAATACATTATAAAGGGTGGATACAATTTTGAATCACATATAAACCCATCGAGATGGTGCAGCTCAAAAGAGGGCTGGAATAAATAAAAATCCTAGGAATGTTGATAGTCAGTTTAGGTTGAGGGAGAGGATACTTGAAGATGGCTCAAAGATGGAAAATAATCTTGTTATCATTTTCAGGATTTCTCTAATGTTGTTGATTTATGGGAAAAGGTTTCTGTTTCGATTGGAAGTTTGGAAAAGAAGTTGATAACAAAAAATAGAGTATAGCCTAAGATAAATATTAGGAAGAGATTGAATCACAGTAGAGGGCCTATTTGAGGCATACAAAAATATCTGGAGGTATGATAATTTTAGCTTGACAAGCTAATGTTATTTTTTAACTTATTTTTGGTCTCTAGAAGTAGTAAAAACTACTTTTTTAGGCTTAATAGACCTATACTTTTATAAGTTATCTGGATTCAAGAAAAAATTTAAATAAGTATTATGAATTTCTAGAAATTCAGTTTAAGAAGGAATCCACTGAAATTCTTTCGATTAAGATAGGTATATACAGTGGACCCCCGCATAACGATGGCATCACATAGCGATTAATCCGCATACCGCTTACTTTACCTGGAGTTTACCTGGAGAGAGTTTCGGGGGTCAACGCCCCCGCGGCCCGGGGGCGTTGACCGCGCATACCGATTAAAAACCCGCTCACCGATTTTCGTCCGAGACGCGTCCAATGTGCGCCCTCAGCCAGCCTCACATGTGCCGCCCGTGCCATTGTTTACCAGCCAGCCTCCGCGGTAACATCCAAGCATACACTCGGAATATTTCGTATTATTACAGTGTTTTCGGTGCTGTTTCTGGAAAATAAGTGACCATGGGCCCCAAGAAAGCTTCTAGTGCCAACCGTACACCAATAAGGGTGAGAATTCCCATTGAAATGAAGAAAGAGATCATTGATAAGTATGAAAGTGGAGTGCGTATCGCCGACCTAGTCAAGTTGTACAAGAAACCCCAATCAACCATCGCTACTATTGTGGGCACCAGAAAGACAATCAAGGAAGCTGTTCTTGCCAAAGGTTTAACTGTGTTTTCGAAACAAAGATCGCAAGTGATGGAAGATGTTGAGAGACTCTTATTGGTGTGGATAAATGAAAAACAGCTAGCAGGAGATAGCGTCTCTCAAGCGATCATATGTGAAAAGGCTAGGAAGTTGCATGAGGATTTAATTAAAAAAATGCCTGCAACTAGTGATGATGTGAGTGAATTTAAGGCCAGCAAAGGTTGGTTTGAGAGATTTAAGAAGCGTAGTGGCATCCATAGTGTGATAAGGCATGGTGAGGCTGCCAGTTCGGACCACAAAGCGGCTGAAAAATATGTGCAGGAATTCAAGGAGTACATAGACAGTGAAGGACTGAAACCTGAACAAGTGTTTAATTGTGATGAAACAGGCCTGTTCTGGAAGAAAATGCCAAGCAGGACCTACATTACTCAGGAGGAAAAGGCACTCCCAGGACATAAGCCTATGAAAGACAGGCTTACTTTGTTGATGTGTTCCAATGCTAGTGGTGATTGCAAAGTGAAGCCTTTATTAGTGTATCACTCTGAAACTCCCAGAGCGTTCAGGCAAAAGAATGTCCTCAAGGATAATTTGTGTGTGCTGTGGAGGGCAAACAGTAAGGCATGGGTCACTAGGGACTTTTTCTCTAACTGGTTACACCATGCATTTGCCCCCAATGTGAAAGATTACCTAACTGAAAAGAAATTAGACCTTAAGTGCCTCCTGGTGTTAGACAATGCCCCTGGTCATCCTACAGACGTGGCAGAGCGACTTTATGGGGACATGAGCTTCATTAAGGTGAAGTTTTTGCCTCCTAATACCACTCCTCTCCTGCAGCCCATGGACCAGCAGGTTATTGCAAACTTCAAAAAACTGTACACAAAAGCTCTGTTTGAAAGGTGCTTTGTAGTGACCTCAGAAACTCAACTGACTCTAAGAGAGTTTTGGAGAGAGCACTTTAATATCCTCAATTGTGTAAACCTTATAGGTAAGGCTTGGGAGGGAGTGACTAAGAAGACCTTGAACTCTGCTTGGAAGAAACTGTGGCCAGAATGTGTAGACAAAAGGGATTTTGAAGGGTTTGAGGCTAACCCTGAGAGGATTATTCCAGTTGAGGAATCCATTGTGGCATTGGGAAAGTCCTTGGGGTTGGAGGTTAGTGGGGAGGATGTGGAAGAGTTGGTGGAGGAGGACAATGAAGAACTAACCACTGATGAGCTGATAGATCAACTTCAACAGCAAGAGGCCAGACCTGAGGAAACTGGTTCACAGGAGGGGAGAGAGAAATTGAAGAAGTTGCCTACTACAAAGATAAAGGAAATCTGTGCAAAGTGGCTTGAAGTGCAAACCTTCATGGATGAAAATCACCCTCACACAGCTATTGCAAGCCGTGCTGGTGATTATTACACTGACAATGTTGTGAAACACTTTAGGGAAGTCATAAAGGAACGAGAGGTACAGGCCACTATGGACAGATATGTTGTGCGAAAGAAGTCCAGTGACTCTGAAGCTGGTCCTAGTGGCATTAAAAGAAGAAGGGAAGTAACCCCAGAAAAGGACTTGCCACCTCAAGTCTTAATGGAAGGGGATTCCCCTTCTAAACACTAACACTCTCTCTCCCCTCCTCCCATCCCATCAATCATCACCAGATCTTCAATAAAAGTAAGTGTCATGTAAGTGTGCATGCCTTTTTCAGTTTGTGTGTATTAAAATTAACATTTCATGTGGTAAAAAAAATTTTTTTTCATACTTTTGGGTGTCTTGCACGGATTAATTTTATTTCCATTATTTCTTATGGGGAAAATTCATTCACATAGCGATTATTTCGCATAACAATTACCCCTCTTGCACGGATTAAAATCGTTAACCGGGGGTCCACTGTATCTGTGATTGGCCCCACAAATTTCTGAACACTTACCATAGAATAAACATGGTCGGTTTACTAAAAATCTAATTTGATTAAGTCGACCTGGGATGGCATCAGCTTTTACTCCTAGAGATGGAATTGTTCAGGAGTGGATCACATCCGCCGCTGAGATAATAAGGTGAACTTGAGTATTAACCCTTTGAGGGTCGACAGGCCCTCTCCGAAACTCGTTCTCAGGGTCGGCCAAATTTAAAAAAAAAAAATTATTTTTTCTTATGAAAAAATAGTTTTTTTTTCTAAACATTATAGGCTAAACAAAAAAAATTTTACCATCAATACTTACCGAGATATGGAGGCGTGAAGTCTGCCAAAATTCAACAACATCTGGTAACATCACTGACTGCCGTCACCCGGTATTTTTCTATTTACTTTTTTATGTACTATTTTCAATTATTTTTCAATTTTTCTTTTTCTGAGTAACTTTTATGGCCTCTGAGGCCAACATGATCAGTATTTTGTAAGTTATTTCTTTTTCAATACTACACAATAAGGGCGTAAACACTGTTGTCATTATTTTGTTTATAGAAAATATTTACACAAACAAACGATATGAAATGTTGTTTATTACTATTTTTCTATATTTTATATACACATATACAGTCACAGGACATGTTTCTAGAAGTTCTGCAGCCTGTGGAAGTCTTTGAAACATGGTGTCATGCACAGTGGTGTTTTACACTCCTCACACATAAAACGAGTGTCTCTGCGTTGTTGTGGGCGTTTTTTTGTATGTGAACAGACGTAACACCTCTTCTGAGCCTTTTTCTTGAAAGCAGTAGCAGGCAGTTTTACCAGGAAGTGATCACCATGCTTCAGACGAGCAGGTAGTTGTTGATAATTTGGTGGGCGGTCAATTGCAGGTGCTGTTCCTTGGTACTTGAATACTATTTGTCTGATGACAGACAAACAGAATTCGCCGTACTGTGGTTTGTTTCTGGTCCTCATCTTATACATATTATAAGCATTGAGCATGGAAATGTCCAGAAGATGGAAAAAGAGTTTTATGTACCACTTATAACTCTTGCAAACACAATCAGCAAACCCAATCTGCATGTCACATTTGTCCACTGAACGCATGTTGAAGGTGTAATCAATCACAGCTGCAGGTTTTAGAATGGGTTCATTGCTCTCTATACTGCCTGCCACTGTCTGCCATTGACATCTCGTTTGTCATGCCACCGAAATGCCATGATGTCATTGGCAGCAAACGCCTGCACCTCACCTATACGAGTGCCAGCGTCAAACCTGGGCATATGTTTCCGATTTGCACGCACTGTGCCACACACATCTGTCATGTTCACTCGCAAAAAATCACTGAGTGAGGGGCTTGTGTACCAGTTATCTGTATATAATATGTGCCCCTTACCAAGGTATGGTTCTATCATTGTTCTAACCACATCATCTGAGATGCCCAATAACTTCCTGGTATTTTGCAATGTATAACTTCCAGTGTACACAATAATATCCAATACCAGACCACTGTAACAATCACAAAGTACAAACAACTTTATACCAAAGCGTTTCCTCTTGCTTGGTATGTACTGCATGAAAGAAAGTCTTCCTTTGAACAGAATCAAAGACTCGTCAATTACAAGCTTCCTGAAGGGATAAAAATGTGTACTGAATTTCTCTTTCAGATACACAAACACATTCCTAATCTTATATAACCTGTCGTTTCTGTCAGGCCTGGTTTTGTCTGAGAAGTGAAGCATACGTAACATTAGCACAAATTGATTCACTGGCATTATATCACTGAAACCTGGGGTTGCAATCAGGTGGTCTGTTGACCAGTATGATTTCACTTTGTGCTTATACACATGTGGCATAAGCATTATTGTGGCAAAGAAAAGATACATCTCAGCCACAGTTGCCTCCTTCCACTGGTGTAGACGTGATTTTGGTGAAAGTAATGTGTTTGCCATGGTGTACTCGTAGTATGTGTTGCTTTCCATGACAATACTTTCCATCAGTGGTTCGTCAAAGAATAACTTGAAACATTCCAGTTCAGTGGCATTGTTCCCAAGTGTACAAGATGGCCGTATTCCACTTTGGCTGTCATCAAACTGGTGGGCATTTGGAACAAAATTGACAGCTTCCTGCCAATCCCAGGTGCGGTCTGCTGGTGGGTACTGGACAATGACAGGTGGTTGTGGTTGTGGAGGTTGTGGTTGTGGAGGCTGGTGTGGTGGGTGGGTGGGGGATGGTGGCCTTTGTTGTAGATTAGCTGAGGCAGCGGCGTGGGTGGCAGCGTGGGTGGCAGCATGGCCCACTGCTGGTGCCTCACCGCCGGCACCGCTACCACCATGCACATTTTCCATCCCAATTGCAACAGTATCATCGTCATTTTCACTGTCTGTTCCTGTTGTACAGCCATGGGATGTACTCCGAGATGCACTCCTTCCCCTTGGAATAGCATATGGCACACTACCAGAGCGCATATATTGTCGTATATACTGACGCTTCACTGGGGAATATTGCACTTCACTATCACTACTGGAACTAGTTTGAAGAGCTTGTAGTTCATATTCACTATCACTATCATCACCCATGCTCTCATCTGAGTCTGGGATTTGGGAAAATAGAAGTTTCCTCTTGGATTCTGGTACAACTGAACGTGAACAAGACGGCCCAGCACCAGAGGTGGAAGGCTGAGGATCGTCTGGGTTTTCCTTACTATTACCGATATTATGATCATTATTTTTGTTCAAAACCTCACCAAAACCTTGAAACTCATCTTCACTGGCACTTCCATCTGTATTAGAACTGTCACTGGGGAACAAAAGTGTCCCAATTCGCCAAGGAGTGAGGAGCTTCTTACCGCGAGGCATGGTGGATATTGTTTACTAAGATGGCGTTCCCAATGCACCACTGGGTCCCAGATTTTTTTTCTACCATGCACACCGACCACACAGACCCATTCTCTCACATGTAGGCCTACCAGCCTTTTCCCGCGAGATTTGCGGAGCTAGAATTTGTGCATACTAGTACGTCAAAAACCCCTGCGCGTAAGACATATTAGTACGTCCGAAACCCTCAAAGGGTTAAATGGAATTGGGACTCGATTGTCAACATCTAAAAGACGGAAGTTTGAATTTAAATCTCTATCAAAGATGTTATGTAAGAGTCAAATTCGATATTTAGGAAATCTGAGTACTCATAAGATCAATACCATTGATGACCAATAGTCTTAATTGTGATTCTTGAGTTATTAGTTTCGTCTAGAAGGTAAAATAGCCGGAGTGAGGGTATAGCAATGAAGATTAGGATAATGGCAGGTAGGATTGTTCAGATAATTTCGATTTCTTGATTTTCAAGTAAAAATCAGTTAATAAATGAGTTTAAAGCTGAATTAATTCAAATGTAGCCTACTAATATTAGTGGTGATGACAATGAGAATAAATATTGCATGATCGTGGAAGTACTATATTAATTGTTCTGTTAGCGGGGAGGCTCTATCTTGAAGTCCTAAACATCCTCATGTTGGCATTTCTAAAAGAAGGGAATCCTTCCTGGTAGGAGCTTAAATCCTATACATCTGTCTGTCATTTTAGATAATTAGAAATTAGAGGAATTTCTGCATATCTATGATCTGCGGGAGGATGAGGGTGTTGTCACTCAATTGATGAGGGTAGGAAGGCTGGTGAGGTAATATCACGTTTTGATACAAAAGCTTCTCAAATAATAATTATGAATCAAAGCACGGCTACTAAGGAAATGAGTGATCTGATTGATGAAACGATATTTCATGAAGTACAGTGGACCCCCGCTTTACGATTAGCTCCCAATGCGACTGATTATGTAAGTGTATTTATGTAAGTGCGTTTGTACGTGTATGTTTGGGGTCTGAAATGGACTAATCTAATTCACAATATTCCTTATGGGAACAAATTCGTTCAGTAATGGCACCTGAACATACTTCTGGAATGAAATAATATCGTAAACCGGGGGTCCACTGTATAGGCATCGGGGTAATCTGAGTATCATCGTGGTATACCATTTAGTCCTACAAAATGTTGTGGGAAAAAAGTTAAGCTGACTCCCAAAAATATAGTGAAAAAATGGGGTTTTAACCATGAAGGGTTCAGTGAAAATCCAGTAAATAAAGGAAATCAGTGAACAATTCCTCCAAAGATTCCAAATGCAGCTCCTATGGATAGGACATAGTGGAAGTGAGCTACAACATAGTAAGTGTCATGGAAAATAATGTTGATTGAGGAATTTGCTAAGATAACTCCTATCAAACTGCCCACTGTAAATAAGAAAATAAATCCCAGGGTTCATAGAAGAGAAGGTGTGTAGGAGAATTGAGAACCTTGAAGAGTTCTTAATCATCTGAAGATTTTAATTCCTGTTGGAATGGCAATAATTATGGATGCTGATGTGAAGTATGCTCGAGTATCAACATTTGTACCAACAGTGAATATGTGGTGTGCTCACACTAGGAAGCCTAGGATCCCAATTGCCGTTATGGCATAAATTATACCCAATGTTCCGAATGCTTCTTTTTTGCCTGATTCTTGTGTGACAATATGGAATACTATGCCGAAGGCTGGGAGAATTAGAATGTAGACTTCCGGGTGCCCCAAAAATCAAAATAGGTGCTGGTAAAGAATTGGATCACCTCCTCCAGCAGGGTCAAAGAAGGTAGTGTTTAAGTTTCGATCTATAAGGAGCATAGTGATTGCTCCTGCTAACACTGGGAGGGATAGAAGAAGAAGAAGAACAGCGGCAATAAAAACTGATCAAACAAACAAAGGTATTCGGTCTATGGTTATTCCTCTTGTTCATAAGTTGATTGCTGTAGTTATGAAGTTTACGGCTCCTAAAATTGAGAAAACACCAGCTAAGTGAAGAGAGAAGATTCCTAGGTCGACTGATGCCCCAGCATGGGCAATTGATGCTGCTAGAGGTGGGTAGACTGTTCATCCAGTTCCTACACCTCTTTCTACTATTCCTCTTGTTAGAAGAAGGGTGAGAGAGAATGGTAGAAGTCAGAATCTTATGTTATTTATTCGAGGGAAGGCTATATCAGGTGCTCCGAGTATAAGTGGAACTAATCAGTTTCTGAACCCTCCAATTATAATAGGTATAACTATAAAAAAGATTATTACAAAGGCATGGGCCGTAACAATCACATTATAGATTTGGCCATCTCCAATTAATCTCCCCGGCTGACCTAGTTCAGCTCGGATAATCAGTCTTAAGGAGGTACCTACTATGCCGGATCAGGCTCCAAAAACAAAGTATAATATACCAATATCTTGATGATTTGTTGAAAAAACTATCGTTGCGTTTAGGCTTTATAGTGGAAAAAAGCCGTCAAATTGCAAATTTGAAGATGTAGAAATTACTAAAGCTTAGAAAAAGATTAAATTTAATAGTGTGGGTAGTAGTGCTACATGAGCAGTTCTATCAAACTGTTGTTTTATCAGGCAGCACACTCATAATGAGGGCTAGAACAACTCATAATGAGGGCTAGAACAACTCATAATGAGGGCTAGAACAACTCATAATGAGGGCTAGAACAACTCATAATGAGGGCTAGAACAACTCATAATGAGGGCTAGAACAACTCATAATGAGGGCTAGAACAACTCATAATGAGGGCTAGAACAACTCATAATGAGGGCTAGAACAACTCATAATGAGGTCTAGAACAACTCATAATGAGGGCTAGAACAACTCATAATGAGGTCTAGAACAACTCATAATGAGGGCTAGAACAACTCATAATGAGGTCTAGAACAACTCATAATGAGGGCTAGAACAACTCATAATGAGGGCTAGAACAACTCATAATGAGGTCTAGAACAACTCATAATGAGGGCTAGAACAACTCATAATGAGGGCTAGAGCAACTCATAATGAGGGCTAGAACAACTCATAATGAGGGCTAGAACAACTCATAATGAAGGCTAGAACAACTCATAATGAGGGCTAGAACAACTCATAATGAGGTCTAGAACAACTCATAATGAGGGCTAGAACAACTCATAATGAGGTCTAGAACAACTCATAATGAGGGCTAGAACAACTCATAATGAGGTCTAGAACAACTCATAATGAGGGCTAGAACAACTCATAATGAGGTCTAGAACAACTCATAATGAGGTCTAGAACAACTCATAATGAGGGCTAGAACAACTCATAATGAGGGCTAGAACAACTCATAATGAGGGCTAGAACAACTCATAATGAGGTCTAGAACAACTCATAATGAGGGCTAGAACAACTCATAATGAGGGCTAGAACAACTCATAATGAGGTCTAGAACAACTCATAATGAGGGCTAGAACAACTCATAATGAGGGCTAGAACAACTCATAATGAGGGCTAGAACAACTCATAATGAGGGCTAGAACAACTCATAATGAGGGCTAGAACAACTCATAATGAGGGCTAGAACAACTCATAATGAGGTCTAGAACAACTCATAATGAGGGCTAGAACAACTCATAATGAGGGCTAGAACAACTCATAATGAGGGCTAGAACAACTCATAATGAGGGCTAGAACAACTCATAATGAGGGCTAGAACAACTCATAATGAGGGCTAGAACAAGTGGGGAAGTTGCAGGTTGTTAAGGTCGTGATTAAAAGTAGAGTTCTTAGAGGGTTGAATATGGAATTTGGTGGAACTCATTGATTTAAGTGACAGCCTTCAGTATCAAAGTTTGATTCTTGCTTGGATTTTTATTTTATAGTTAATGTACATGCATATTTTAGTGGGTAGGAGTAAAAAATTAAAGATAATTTATAATAGGACAAAGATTTTTGTTAATTCGCAGTATGGAAAATTAAATATTAAATTAAAGTTTGATTTAGTAAATTATAAGAGGTTTGGTTAAATTTTGTGCCAGCAATCGCGGTTAGACTTAAAAGCCAAGTGAAAATATTTTGGTTTAGGTTATTCTTAAATTTAGAGGTTCAACTGAAATTTATAACAATAAAAGGTGGAATTAATCTATTGGGGATAAATAGAAGTTGAATTTTAAAGGGAAAAAGGCCTGAAAATTAAGGTATAAACCAGGATTACATACCCTGTTATACTTAGAAGAAAAACATTAAAACTTGAATATTAGTAGTTATGGGCTTTAAATTCAAAGAATTTGGCGGTATTTTAGTCTTGTTAGAGGAACCTGATCTGTAAACCATACAACACGAAGGATCTTACTTATTCTTGTTTAACAGTTTGTATACCATCATGATTTGATAACCTTTGTTGAGGAAGTTATTGAGATTTAGGGAGTTAAAGTATATTAGATCAAGGTGCAGTTTATGGGTAAGAAGAAATGGGTTACAATAAAATTTATTTATACTTATTGGTGATTGAATAATTACTGTGAAGGAGGATTTAATTGTAAGATATAATTTAGTAAGTTAGTATGATGTGAGAACTAAAATATGTACATATCGCCCATCACTTCCATTTAAGGTGGAATAAGTCGTAACATAGTAGGTGTACTGGAAGGTGTACCTAGAATTAAAATTTACTTTGGCAGAAAATATGCGTTAAATTTAGAATTTAATTATATAGGAAATACTCTATAAGTAAAAGTATTAGGTGGTTAGTACTATGATTGTTATAGTTGTAAGGTATTTAATGTTGATGGTGTGTGTATCGGTTGGGGTGGCGTTTGTGACTCTTCTTGAACGGAAGATTTTAGGATATATTCAGATTCGGAAGGGGCCAAATAAATTAGGTGTTCTGGGGTTGCTTCAACCTTTTTCAGATGCTGTAAAGTTATTTTTGAAAGAGCAAAACTCGCCTTTAATGTCTAATTTTTTACCTTATTATTTATCACCAGTATAGTGGACCCTCGCCTAATGAACGCATCGCATAACCTTAAATTCGCCTAACAATACATTTTAACGCTAACATTTTGCCTTGGCTAACGCTAAAAAACTCGCCTAACGATATTCGTTCTCGGGTACTAATTAATATTGTTAGGTGAGGGTCCACTGTACAGTGGACCCCCGCATACCGTACGCATCGCATACCGTACAATCCGCATACCGGTCGCTTTGATCGCAAAAATTTTGCCTCGCATACCGCCCAAAAACCCGCTCACCGCCCTTCGTCCGAGACGCGTCCAATGTGCGGCCTGAGCCAGCCTCATATGTTCCGCCGGTGGCATTGTTTACCAGCCAGCCTCCGCGGTAACATCCAAGCATACAGTCAGAATATTTCGTATTATTACAGTGTTTTCGGTGCTTTATCTGGAAAATAAGTGACCATGGGCCCCAAGAAAGCTTCTAGTTCCAACCCTACAGCAATAAGGGTGAGAATTCCAATAGAGATGAAGAAAGAGATCATTGATAAGTATGAAAGTGGAGTGCGTGTCACCGACCTGGTCAGGTTGTACAAGAAACCCAAATCAACCATCTCTACTATTGTGGGCAACAGAAAGGCAATCAAGGAAGCTGTTCTTGCCAAAGGTTTAACTGTGTTTTCGAAACAGAGATCGCAAGTGATGGAAGATGTTGAGAGACTCTTATTGGTGTGGATAAATGAAAAACAGCTAGCAGGAGATAGCGTCTCTCAAGCGATCATAAGCGAAAAGGCTAGGAAGTTGCATGAGGATTTAATTAAAAAAATGCCTGCAACTAGTGATGATGTGAGTGAATTTAAGGCCAGCAAAGGTTGGTTTGAGAGATTTAAGAAGCGTAGTGGCATACATAGTGATACATAGTGTGATAAGGCATGGTGAGGCTGCCAGTTCGGACCACAAAGCAGCTGAAAAATATGTGCAGGAATTCAAGGAGTACATAGACAGTGAAGGACTGAAACCTGAACAAGTGTTTAATTGTGATGAAACAGGCCTGTTTTGGAAGAAAATGCCAAGCAGGACCTACATTACTCAGGAGGAAAAGGCACTCCCAGGACATAAGCCTATGAAAGACAGGCTTACTTTGTTGATGTGTTCCAATGCTACTGGTGATTGCAAAGTGAAGCCTTTATTAGTGTATCACTCTGAAACTCCCAGACCGTTCAGGCAAAAGAATGTCCTCAAGGAGAATTTGTGTGTGCTGTGGAGGGCAAACAGTAAGGCATGGGTCACTAGGGACTTTTTCTATGACTGGTTACACCATGCATTTGCCCCCAATGTGAAAGATTACCTAACTGAAAAGAAATTAGAACTTAAGTAACGGAGATAAAACACCTCAATTACTGGGAGCGCTTGAGGTTTCTAAACCTGTATTCCCTGGAACGCAGGAGGGAGAGATACATGATTATATACACCTGGAAAATCCTAGAGGGACTAGTACCGAACTTGCACACGAAAATCACTCACTACGAAAGCAAAAGACTTGGCAGACGATGCACCATCCCCCCAATGAAAAGCAGGGGTGTCACTAGCACGTTAAGAGACCATACAATAAGTGTCAGGGGCCCGAGACTGTTCAACTGCCTCCCAGCACACATAAGGGGGATTACCAACAGACCCCTGGCAGTCTTCAAGCTGGCACTGGACAAGCACCTAAAGTCAGTTCCTGATCAGCCGGGCTGTGGCTCGTACGTTGGTTTGCGTGCAGCCAGCAGCAACAGCCTGGTTGATCAGGCGCTGATCCACCAGGAGGCCTGGTCACAGACCGGGCCGCGGGGGCGTTCACCCCCGAAACTCTCTCGAGGTAAACTCCAGGTAAGTGCCTCCTGGTGTTAGACAATGCCCCTGGTCATCTTACAGACGTGGCAGAGCGACTTTATGGGGACATGAAATTCATTAAGGTGAAGTTTTTGCCTCCTAATACCACTCCTCTCCTGCAGCCCATGGACCAGCAGGTTATTGCAAACTTCAAAAAACTGTACACAAAAGCTATGTTTGAAAGGTGCTTTGTAGTGACCTCAGAAACTCAACTGACTCTAAGAGACTTTTGGAGAGATCACTTTAATATCCTCAATTGTGTAAACCTTATAGGTAAGGCTTGGGAGGGAGTGACTAAGAAGACCTTGAACTCTGCTTGGAAGAAACTGTGGCCAGAATGTGTAGACAAAAGGGATTTTGAAGGGTTTGAGGCTAACCCTGAGAGGATTATGCCAGTTGAGGAATCCATTGTGGCATTGGGAAAGTCCTTGGGGTTGGAGGTTAGTGGGGAGGATGTGGAAGAGTTGGTGGAGGAGGACAATGAAGAACTAACCACTGATGAGCTGATAGATCAACTTCAACAGCAAGAGGTCAGACCTGAGGAAACTGGTTCAGAGGAGGGGAGAGAGAAATTGAAGAAGTTGCCTACTACAAAGATTAAGGAAATCTGTGCAAAGTGGCTTGAAGTGCAAACCTTCATGGATGAAAATCACCCTCACACAGCTATTGCAAGCCGTGCTGGTGACTATTACACTGACAATGTTGTGAAACACTTTAGGGAAGTCATAAAGGAACGAGAGGTACAGGCCACTATGGACAGATATGTTGTGCAAAAGAAGTCCAGTGACTCTGAAGCTGGTCCTAGTGGCATTAAAAGAAGAAGGGAAGTAACCCCAGAAAAGGACTCGACACCTCAAGTCTTAATGGAAGGGGATTCCCCTTCTAAACACTAACACACTCTCTCTCCTCCTCCCATCCCATCAATCATCACCAGATCTTCAATAAAAGTAAGTGTCATGTAATTGTGCATGCCTTTTTCAGTTTGTGTGTATTAAAATTAACATTTCATGTGGTAAAAAAATTTTTTTTCATACTTTTGGGTGTCTTGCACGGATTAATTTGATTTCCATTATTTCTTATGGGGAAAATTCATTCGCATACCGAACATTTCGCATAACAACCAGCCCTCTTGCACGGATTAAGGTCGCTATGCGGGGGTCCACTGTATTTGGTTTGTTTATTGCTTTGATTTTGTGAAGGATCATTCCATATGAGTTAGGTTTAGTAAATTTTGATATAGGTGTATTATTTTTTTTGTGTTGTTTAACCCTTTGATTGTCACTATCCCCAATCCTGAGGTGTCTCCTGGTGAAGACTTTCTTATCAGTTAAAGGTAAGATTTAAAAGATTCTACTTGACAGCTTTGAAGGATGTTAGTTTGAGCTAACTTAAAATCGTAGATAACTAAAAGTACTGATGGGATAAAAAGACCAAATAAATTAACTGAAGATCACAAAGGAGCCGAAAAATTTTTGAGGTTTTTATAGGAGGTATTTCATTTTATTTGGGTATAGGAGATTGAAATAGAGGATAAAGTAAGTTGAATGTAAGAGTAAAGAGTTACTAGTGAGGAGTGGAGTAGGATTAGAAGCGGAAAGAAAGTGGACGTTAAAATTATCTCTTGAATAATGATTCATTTGGGAATGAAACCCGAGAATGGGGGCATCCCTCCCAAGGAGTAAAGGTTTATTATTGAGATAATTTTAGGGAGAGGTAATTGATTGGAGTTCATTAGGTGGGAAAAGAAGTATGTTTGGGTTGATGAGAAGAAGAGGGCCACTGAGGTTGAGATTAGAGCATATATCAAAAAGTAGATTATTCAGGAGGTTTCATTCATGGGTATAGCAAAAAGTATCCAGGATATTTGATTGATAGATCAGTAAGCTAGAATTTTTCGAAGAGAAGTTTGATTGATTCTGCCAAGAGCTCCCACAACAGCGGAGGATATTGCTCCAAAGAAAAGAAGCCTGTGTGTGTAAGGTCCTATGGATAGGTAGGAAATTAAAAATATAGGTGCAAGTTTTTGGATTGTTATGAGAATAATAACTTGGGTTCAATTAAGACCTATAACTTGAGGGAACCAAAAATGGAAGGGAGCTGCTCCTAATTTGAGGAGTAAAGCTAAGGAGATAAAGGAGAGTGAAAACCTAGGCACGAAGAATGTTAAGGTTGAGGGCTTGAATCAGAAAGTATTTTAAGGAGGCTTCAGATGGTAATTGATTTTCTTTTGATGAAATTAGAGGGATGAATGATATTAAGATTAAGTTCAAGACCAATTCAAGCGGAGAATCATAATGAGGAGGAGATAGAAAGGAGGGTTCCTGAAATAAGTGAAAGTATAAAAATGATTTTATAAGGTGAGAATAAAATTATAAAGAGAGATTACTCTCATAAATGAGGTATGAGCCCATTAGCTTAGATTTAGCTTATCTTTATATTGACATATGTAGAAGTGTAAAGGGCACAAAAAGTTTTGATCTTTCAAAGATTGGTGCGATTCCAATTTACATATAGTGTAAGAAGGGAGTACATGTTCAGAAAATGATAGTAAGGAGAGAAGTGTATAAGTATCTATAAAGATACTGCACCTATTTAGGTATTCTTAGTGAATTAAAAGAGAAAAAATAGCGTTGGTTTAGGAAATTTGAAAAAAAAAAAAAATTATAAGGAGGGAGGTTTTAGCAAATTAAAAAATTTCGTGCAATATATATGCAGAGCGCGTATGTAAAGTGGTGCATTGAGTATAACTGTGTGAGTGAGCTCATGTATACTATAACAGAATAATAACATTGAGCACTGTACATTACGATTAATACAATTATAAGTAGAACCCTTCATGAGAAGGGGATTCTACTTATATTTGTATTAACCCTTTGTTTACGCCGTATAAATACGTCTTACACGCCACTGTTTCTGACGTATTTTTTTTTATTTTATTTTATTATCACACTGGCCGATTCCCACCAAGGCAGGGTGGCCCGAAAAAGAAAAACTTTCACCATCACTCACTCCATCACTGTCTTGCCAGAAGGGTGCTTTACACTACAGTTTTTAAACTGCAACATTAACACCCCTCCTTCAGAGTGCAGGCACTGTACTTCCCATCTCCAGGACTCAAGTCCGGCCTGCCGGTTTCCCTGAACCCCTTCATAAATGTTACTTTGCTCACACTCCAACAGCACGTCAAGTATTAAAAACCATTTGTCTCCATTCGCTCCTATCAAACACGCTCACGCATACCTGCTGGAAGTCCAAGCCCCTCGCACACAAAACCTCCTTTACCCCCTCCCTCCAACCTTTCCTAGGCCGACCCCTACCCCGCCTTCCTTCCACTACAGACTGATACACTCTTGAAGTCATTCTGTTTCGCTCCATTCTCTCTACATGTCCGAACCACCTCAACAACCCTTCCTCAGCCCTCTGGACAACAGTTTTGGTAATCCCGCACCTCCTCCTAACTTCCAAACTACGAATTCTCTGCATTATATTCACACCACACATTGCCCTCAGACATGACATCTCCACTGCCTCCAGCCTTCTCCTCGCTGCAACATTCATCACCCATGCTTCACACCCATATAAGAGCGTTGGTAAAACTATACTCTCATACATTCCCCTCTTTGCCTCCAAGGACAAAGTTCTTTGTCTCCACAGACTCCTAAGTGCACCACTCACTCTTTTTCCCTCATCAATTCTATGATTCACCTCATCTTTCATAGACCCATCCGCTGACACGTCCACTCCCAAATATCTGAATACATTCACCTCCTCCATACTCTCTCCCTCCAATCTGATATTCAATCTTTCATCACCTAATCTTTTTGTTATCCGCATAATCTTTTGTTTATACGCATAAATTCTGGCTGCTTCAAATCAAGCGGGAAAGGCCTGGTAGGCCTACATGAGAGAGAATGGGTCTCAGTGGTGGGTGTGCACTCTGTGAAAAAATCTGGGACTCAGCGGTGCATTGTGGGAACGCCATCTTGGTAGTCCATTTTCACCATGCCTCACAGTAAGAAGTACTTCACTCCTCAGCGGATTGGAGGTCTTTTGTTCCCAAGTGATAGCTCTAACAGCGATGAAAACGTCAGTGACAGTGAATTCCAGGGTTTTGAAGTGAGTGTGACCGAAAAAAGTGCCCAGGATAATGTAATTAGTGATGAAAACCCAGATGACCCACAACCTTCCACCTCTGGTGCTGTGCCGGCTTGTTCACGTTCACGTTCACCTGTACCAGGACGAAAGAGGAAACTATTTGGTCGTGTACAACACCCAGATGTTAGCAGTGAATGTGATAGTGATAGTGATTTCAAGGCTATTGAAAGCAGTTCTAGTTGTGACAGTGAGGGTGAATACAGGAGGGCCCCGCTTTACGGCGTTCCGCTTTACGGCGTTCCGCTAATACGGACATTTCAAATTATGACCAAAACTCACTATACGGCTCCCCCCACCTGACTTTCTAATACGGTCACCGTGCCCCACCCTGTTTGTTTACATTCTCCATGAGCTCAGTAAGCACTAAGTCTCTCCATTTTGTCTGGAAACTCCAAAATTTCAAATGTTTTTAAAAGTTATTTCATATTTTATATATACTCTGATAATTATACTTATGTATACCTGTACCTAAATAAACACCCCACAGTAGAATAAATAAACATAAATGTGAGATGTGAGCAGACGACTTCCACAAGTGACGCCATAATAACAATAGTCACCGAGTCTCATTAAATGTCGTATATTACGGTAATATACACATTTTCATTAATCCATCCATGATATTTTTTTCAAAATTATATAATAAACACGATGCATAACATATAAATAAGATAAATACACCCCACAGTAGAATAAATAAACATAAATGTGAGCTGTGGTAGCAGACGACTTCCACAAGTGGTGATAATAACAATAGTCACCGAGTCTCATTAAATGTCGTATATTACGGTAATATACACATTTTCATTAATCCATCCATGATATTTTTTTCAAAATTATATAATAAACACGATACATAACATAAAAAGATGATAAATACACCCCACAATAGAATAAATAAACATAAATATAAGATGTGGGAGCCTGGTTTGTTTACATAACTCTGCGCCTGTCACCTCTCATGTACTCATTCTTTCTCTCTCTCATTTATTCGTTTTATCTCATTTACTTACTCCTGACCCTACATTAAGACTACAAATATTTTAAGGTAAGTAATGAGTGAACTGTATATACATTTTATCGCTCTGGGATGCTTAAATATCATAGAATAGTATGTGTGGGTGGGGTGGCCTGGTGAGGTAGCCTGGCTATTACAATAGATGCCACACTTGATTTCTTACAATAAATACTACTTGTCTCACCCTAGATTAAGACTATAAATATTTTAAGGTAAGTAATGAGTGCACTATGTGTGTATTGTACCTTTTTATTGTTTTTTGATGCCTGGTTCTATTGCTAACTTAATATATGTTAGTGTAAACTTGTTATCTAGTGTTTGTATGCATTTATAAGTGGAAAAAAAGGGTGTTCCACTTTACGGCGATTTCCGCTTTACGGCGGTAGCCTGGAACCTAACCTGCCGTATAAGTGGGGCCCTCCTGTATTCCCCAGTGAAGCGGCAGTATGTACGACGTAGCATGTGGTCTGGTAGTGTTTCATATGCTGTTCCAAGGGGAAGGAGAAACTCTGGGAGCACATCCCTTGGCCCTACACCACAACCTCATAGTGAAGATGACGATATTGTTACGATGGGTATGAATGATGTGAGCGAGGGAGCAGGCAGTGGTGGTGAGTGATGGTGGCACGACCCATGTGGCACCAGCAGCGGGCCATGCTACTACCCACGCTGCTGACTCCTACACAACCACAACCTGCACAACCACAACCACGTTACAATATCCAGAACCCACCAGCAGACCGCATCTGGGATTGGCAGGAAGGTGACGAGTTTGTTCCCAGTCCCCATGACTTTGATGAAACACAAAATGGAATAAAGCCATCATGTCCACTTGGGAACAATGCTATTGAACTGGAATGCTTTGAGTTATTCTTCGATGAACCCCTGATGGACATCATTGTCAGGGAAACCAACACATACTATGAATACACCATGGCAAATACAATTCTCTCACCAAGATCACGGCTACACCAGTGGAAGGACACAACTGTGGCAGAGATGTACCTGTTTTTTGCCACAATAATGCTTATGCCACATGTGTATAAGCACACTGTCACCACATACTCGGCAACAGAATGCCTGATTTCAACTCCAGGTTTTAGTGACATTATAGGTGTCACTCATTTCCTGATACTGTTACGTATGTTACACTTTTCAGACAAAACCAGGCCTGACAGAACCGACAGGTTATATAAGATCAGAAATGTGTTTATGTACATGAAACAAAAGTGCTGCATGTATTTTTATCCCTTCAGGAAGCTTGTTATTGACAAGTCCTTGATTTTATTCAAAGGAAGACTCTCATTCAAGCAATGTATACCAAGCAAGAGGAAACGCTTTGGTATAAAGTTATTTGTACTGTGTGATTGCAGAAGTGGTCTAGTTTTGAATATCATTGTGTACACTGGCAGTAATACTTTGAGAGATACCATGAAGTTATTGGGTATCTCTGGTGATGTGGTTAGAACAATGATGGAACCATATCTTGGTAAGGGGCATATGTTATTTACTGATAACTGGTACACAAGCCCCTTACTCAGTGATTTCTTGCTAGTGAACTTGACAGACGTGTGTGGCACAGTGCGTGGTAATCACAAACATATGCCAAGGTTCAACGCTGGCACTCGCAGAGGTGAGGTGCAAGCCTTTGCTGCCAATGACATCATGGCATTTCGGTGGCATGACAAACGTGATGTCACATTGTTGACATCAGTTCACCGAAACGAAATGGCACACAGTGATAGGCACAACAGAGAGACCAATGAACCCATTCTAAAGCCTGCAGCTGTCATGGACTACAACCTCAATATGCACTTAGTGGACAAATGTGACATACAGATTGGGTTTGCAGATTGTGTATGCAAGAGTTATAAGTGGTATATAATGTGAGGGAAAAGTAGGTGTAAGTGGGGTTAAGGTTGTTCGGGCAACCAGGAACCATTAGTTACGTCGCGTGCACCCCCCCTCCCCTCTGGCGGGCTGGGGCGAAACTAGTTCCTGGTGTCCGATTTGTTAGTTTCTACTCCTGGTAATATTGACCTTACCTGGTGTGGGTTGAAGTTTGGAGAGTCACTTCACCTCCACTCTTCTCCTAATCAGGTAGGGTGATCTACCAGGAGTATCACTGTTTGTTTCTTTATTTTGTTTGCTGGTTACCAGTAATGATTTTGGCATTTATCATTCTTTTCAATTCTTAAATGTTATATTATCATGACTATGGGTAACCAGTTTATTTTCTCTTATTTACCAGCTCTGTTCCTGGCGTGGTCTTCCAGGATAGACGCCAGTTAAAGGAGCAAGACGTGTGTTAATAATACTTATTAACATTATTCTACTACTACCGGCCCTTACCTATTCTACTTGTGCTCCATCCAAGTGGTAGGAGATTCCAGAACATCGGATTACCATCTGCCCAGGATAACCTACATAAATAACATCAGAGGAACTATCCAGGGCCATACCTACTCCTGCCCAACTCAAAGAACTGAAGGCCAATTTTTTTTATTATATTTAAATTTTAAGTAAAATTCTCAAAAATCATTATTCTCATTTTTCCTAAGTTATTTCTTTATTTATTTATTTTTCCATTAATTTCTTTTGTTCAGTTGGAAGGCGTTCCACTGACAATGGCGACCTTGCCAGGATCCGACTCTTGAAGCAACATCGTCCTGATGGTTCAACTGGTTGTGAGTATAACATTTAAGATAGAAAAGGGTGAGTTAGTTGAGGTGTCAAGTCATTACTGGTAGTCTGGTTGACTTACCGTTGTTTGGTTCTAAGGTTCGGTTTAGAAGTTTACCTATTTGTTGGACCTGGGGAACTTTGATAATAACCCCTCCTGTGTGAACCGTGTGTATTTTGCTTAGTGAAGGCTATTGAGCCCACAAGTGTATTCTTCCAGGGAGAAATATTTATTTCATTTTCTACTTTGGGAAGTTTAAAGTGTGCGGACTGTGTCCCTCTTTTGTAACAGACGTTACTGTTAATTTTAATTAAGTCAGTTTAAGTTGGGTGCGTAATATTTCTTTTTACAAGATGGATTCTTTAGATTTCTGGTTAAAAGCTGGAAAGGAAATGGGATTTACTGGACAAAGCCTTGATAATTACATTACTTCTAAAATGGCTATTGAAGAGAAAAAGGAACAGGAAAGACTAGCTCGAGAGGAGAAAAGACTAGCTCGAGAAGAGAAAAAGGAACAGGAAAGACTAGCTCGAGAAGAGAAAAAGGAACAGGAAAGACTAGCTCGGGAGGATAAAATCGAACAGGAAAGGATAGCTAGAGAAGACAGAGTTCAGGCAAGAGAGGTAGCCTTCAAAATGAAGGAAATTGAGTTAGAACAATCAAGGTTGGAATTAGAAGCCAAGAAGATAGAACTATCTAAGCAGAAAATAGATGAAGGGGTACTGGAATACCCTTCCCAAGAACCTAATATTAGGATGCCTCAAATACCACCTTTCTCAGAACAAGATGACATAGCGGCATATATTACTAGATTCGAGAGTACTGCTACTCTCTGTGACTGGCCAGTAGATTCTTGGGCTACTAGGCTTGGCTTACTACTGTCAGGTTCAGCATTAAACGTCTATTCCACTCTACCCTCTGATGTTATTTCTAGTTATAGCCTGCTGAAGAAAGCTATACTACAGGCTTTCAAAAAAACTACTCATCATTACAGGTCGGAGTTTAGACACATTAAAATAACTCCTCATCAAAATTACATGCAATTCTTAACAACACTTTTCAGATTATTTGATTCGTGGATTGACAGTGCTGAGGTTGACCACGATTTCGAATCTTTACGAGACCTGATGGTAAGAGATCAATTCCTTTCTTCTGTAAACTCTGACTTACGAATATTCATTAAAGAACAAAACGTTCATACGGCTGCAGAAATGGCACAAGCTGCTGATATATATGCGTGCGCTCATAATAACTACCCTAAAGAGCGTAGCAGATATAAGCCTGTTGTGCCTAAGCAATCTGAGGGATCCAAACCCTCCGTACCTAAGAATTCCACGGCCTTCACAGTAAAGTGTTTCAACTGTAATGAGTGGGGTCATAGAAGGCCCGACTGTCCTAGAAAAAAAGGTGAAAATGTCGGTAAATGTTTCACTGAATCAAACATAAACGCACCTTTTAGTGAAGGTACAGTCAATGGTATGAATGTGTCAACCATTCTTAGAGACACTGGATGTTCCTGTATTGTTATCTCAAGTAAGCTTTTCCCTAACCTAGATTCTTCACGTTATAAGTCCACTAAGTTAACTGACTATTTAGGAAGAAGCGATTCTTTTCCAACAGTCAGATGTTTTGTTAGGTGCAAATGGTTCTCAGGATGGGTAGATGCCGTAGTTGCCCCGATAACCTCGTGTTCTGTTTTGGTTGGGAACATACAAGGGGCTGCTTTCCCATCTGAGAAGGACTGTTTGGAATTTGGAGTTTCCAAGGAAGGGTTGGAACCTAATATCTCTGTTTCTTCACAGATAGTTCCAGATGAGATTCAGTTGGATAACCTAAATCAGAGAGCTGATGGTTACAGAACTCCGGTAACACCTTTAGTAAGTCAGTCACTTGACCTGGACAACGCAGACACCAGTGGAAAACTACGTGTGGCACAATCTATACAACAACTAGACTCGATTAACGTCCTTACCAGAGCTCAGTCTAAGGTAAAACCTATCCACCCATTAGTTCTTTCCAAAGGAAAGCCAATCGAGCTGTCTCGTATAGATTTAGAGGGTCTTCAAAAGACTTGTCCTTCCTTAGAGGAATCTCGGAAGTTAGCTTTAAATGGCAAGGTGACCCAGAGAAAGAAATTTTCTTACAAGTTTGAGTTCAAACACGATCTTTTGTACAAGACTATAGTGTCTGCGGACAAGCCCAATGACGTTGGTCGAAGCCTGTTAGTCATTCCGCAGGATTGCCGTGAAACTATTTTAAAGATTTCTCATGACTTGCCAGTCTCTGGCCATTTTTCACATAGGAAGACCTATAATAAAATCAAGGACCTATATTTCTGGCCTAGCATGTCCTCTGACATCTATAAGTACTGCAGATCATGTCACGTATGTCAACTTTCCACGCAGAAGGGTAGAACTAGGAGAGTTCCTATGGTAAAGATGCCAATTTTCTCAGTCCCTTTTGCAAGGGTTGCAGTAGATATAGTTGGTCCTATCACACCTCGCTCATCAGGAGGTCATAAATATATTTTAACTATGATTGACTACGCGTCCAGCTTCCCAGAGGCGGTACCCTTAAAATCCATTACGTCCATAGAAGTCGCAGAAGCCTTATTTTCTATTTTTTCACGTGTAGGTATACTTCGTGAAATTCTGTCGGATAAAGGGGCACAATTCACTTCAGAATTAATGGAACACGTTTATCAACTTGTGGGTGTTAAACCTCTTTTCACTACACCTTACCATCCGATGTGTAACGGAAGAGTGGAGCGACAACATGCCATCCTAAAGTCAATACTAAAAAAACTATGTATTCTTAAACCAACGGACTGGCATAGATTTTTACCATGTGCTCTTTTCGCAATGCGCGAGATTCCAAGTGATTCCCTTGGTTATTCCCCTTTTGAATTGCTTTATGGGAGACAAGCTCGTGGACCACTATCTATTTTGAATGAACTTTGGTCTAAAGATATCAAACCTGAGGTTCAAAACAGCTATCAGTTTCTTTTAGATCTAAGGGAAAGGTTGGAAGAAACCGCCGATTTGGTCGGTAAAAACCTAGAGATGTCTATGGAAACGTACAAGACCTATTTTGACCATAAAAGCTCCAAGCGTACGTTTAATGTTGGTGATGAAGTTTTAGTTCTCCTACCTGACAAATCCAACAAATTGCTAATTACCTGGCGCGGACCGTATAAAGTAGTGAAGGTCTGCAATAAGGTAGATTATATCTTGGATGTCAAGGGTAGAGAAAGAATGTATCACGTCAATATTTTGAAACGGTACCATCGAAGAGAAGTTAATCTTTGCGTAAATTCCTTTGACGAAGATACTTCTTCTTTCGGCTTGGGTACAAGTGGTGATTCGTACGAATGTAGAGTTTGTATTATAGATGACGAGTCTTTTACAGAATCGAAGGAGCTACTGGACATCTTAACGCATGATCCCTCACCAAAGAAGTCAAATGTCAACATTAACAACGACTTGTCGAATAAACAAAAGTCTCAAGTAAGTGCCTTAGTAAACACATTTTCTGACGTATTCACAGAGGTACCAGGACTTACCACCACTATTGTACACAAGATTGAATTGTCGGATCATGAACCAGTAAGGCGGAAAATCTACCCTGTTCCCGTTCACTTACGGAAAACTTTTGATAATGAGGTTGACAAACTATTTAACTTAAATATCATAGAACCTTCGAAATCAGCTTTCTGTTCACCAGTTGTTATGGTTAAGAAACCCGATAATTCTTACCGACTGGCACAAGATTTTCGTTATTTGAATACTATAACTAAATGGGATGCAGAACCCATGCCAGTAATTGATCATGACTTGTATAAATTCCATGACTGCAAATTCTTCTCGGAATTAGACATCTCACAAGCATACCATCAAGTGCCATTACACCCAGACTCTAAAGCATACACTGCTTTCCCTACTCATAGAGGTCTAATGCAATATCGCACAATGCCTTTCGGCTTGGTTACCACGTGTGCCACGTATATTAGGCTTATGAGAATAGTTCTTTCTGATCTAAAGAATGTATCAGTGTATTTTGATAATATTTATATCATGACAAATGTCTGGGAAGACCATCTAAATACACTAGCGCTTGTTTTGAAAAGACTAAGAACTCATGGCCTTACAGTTAAACCACAAAAGTGCTTTCTTGGCTATCATAAGGTACAATACCTTGGGTTCATTATCTCTGATAACAACTTTTCACCACTTCCAAATAAGACCAAAGCTGTTTTAGAAAGTACGTTCCCTGCTACCAAAAAGTTATTAAGTAAGAAGTTTCCTTGGATCTGTAAACTTCTATAGAAATTTCGTACCAAATCTAAGTAGCTTAACTTCAGTTCTTACAAACTATTTGAAAAAGGGTGTCAAGGAACCTCTTAGTTGTTCTGAGGAAGCCATCCAAAGCTTCGAAGAAATTAAGAGGTTATTTTCAAACCCCCCTGTCCTAAAATTGCCAGATATTAATAAAATATTTTGTCTCCGAACAGATGCCTCCCATTCTGGACTCGGGGCTGTACTACTTCAATATTATGAGGAGACACCTTTCCCAGTATCTTTCGCCAGTAAGAAGCTTCTGCCCAGAGAAGAAAGATATTCCACTGTGGAGAAAGAATGTTATGCTTTAGTATGGGGTATAAGTAGATTTAAATACTACCTATACGGTAAACCCTTTGTGCTTGAAACAGATCACAAGCCACTGATGTACTTGGAAAACTTTAAAGGGTCAAATAGCAGACTCTTGAGATGGGCTCTGGCTATTCAGCCCTATAAGTTTAAAGTCGTTTATATTTCTGGCTCGGAAAACCACTTCTCAGATTGGCTGAGCCGAGGTTGTACATAGTTCTTTTCCCTCTGTTCGTTGACTTATTGACTCCGTCCATAAGTTTTGGAAGGGGGTATTGTGAGGGAAAAGTAGGTGTAAGTGGGGTTAAGGTTGTTCGGGCAACCAGGAACCATTAGTTACGTCGCGTGCACCCCCCCTCCTCTCTGGCGGGCTGGGGCGAAACTAGTTCCTGGTGTCCGATTTGTTAGTTTCTACTCCTGGTAATATTGACCTTACCTGGTGTGGGTTGAAGTTTGGAGAGTCACTTCACCTCCACTCTTCTCCTAATCAGGTAGGGTGATCTACCAGGAGTATCACTGTTTGTTTCTTTATTTTGTTTGCTGGTTACCAGTAATGATTTTGGCATTTATCATTCTTTTCAATTCTTAAATGTTATATTATCATGACTATGGGTAACCAGTTTATTTTCTCTTATTTACCAGCTCTGTTCCTGGCGTGGTCTTCCAGGATAGACGCCAGATAAAGGAGCAAGACGTGTGTTAATAATACTTATTAACATTATTCTACTACTACCGGCCCTTACCTATTCTACTTGTGCTCCATCCAAGTGGTAGGAGATTCCAGAACATCGGATTACCATCTGCCCAGGATAACCTACATAAATAACATCAGAGGAACTATCCAGGGCCATACCTACTCCTGCCCAACTCAAAGAACTGAAGGCCAATTTTTTTTATTATATTTAAATTTTAAGTAAAATTCTCAAAAATCATTATTCTCATTTTTCCTAAGTTATTTCTTTATTTATTTATTTTTCCATTAATTTCTTTTGTTCAGTTGGAAGGCGTTCCACTGACATATAAAACTGTTTTTCCATCTTGTTGATATCTCCATGCTAAATGCTTATAACATATACAAGTTGAGGACCAACAAAACACCAAAATATGGTGAATTTTGTTTGTCAGTAATCAGACAAATAATTGCAAAGTACCAAGGAGCAACACCTGCAATAGACAAGCGCCCACGAAATTACCAACACACGCCATCTCGTTTCAGGCCTGGTAATCACTACCCCATACAACTGCCTCCTACTACTGCCAAGAAAAATGCTCAGAAGAGGTGTTATGTATGTATGCATACCACAAAACGCCCACCACAAACACCCAGAGACACTCGTTTTATGTGTGAGGAGTGTGAAGTGCCACTCTGCATATACCCATGTTTCAAAGAGTTCCACAAGCTGCAGCAGTTCTAGGAACATGTTCAGTGACTGTACATATGTATATATATTATGGAACAATAGTAATAAACATTGTTTTGTATTGTTTGTTTGTGTAAACAAATTGTATCCACAAACTAATAGTGATAAAGTTTGTTCAGTTATTGTGTTGTAAACAATGAGTGTATATTTGAACAATGCACCTTACATTCGTCTCACAGGCCACATAAGTTACTTGGAAAAGAAAAATATTGGAAAATACAAGAAACTTTTGAATTAGAGTAAATAAAAGAATACCAGGTGGGCGGCAGTTGCCACTGTTGCCGTACGCACCTCACTTTATGCCAACTACTATACCACTCACTTATTTATCCATACCTCACCTATGCTATTTGTGCTTGGGGATCAACTGCAGCAACACACCTAAAGCCAATAATAACCCAACAAAAAGCTGCAGTAAGAATAATCACTAAATCCCATCCCTGGCAACACACCCCACCACTCTTCATAGATCTAAACTTACTCCCTGTTCAGTACATCCACACTTACTACTGTGCAATCTACATCTACAGGACCTTAAATTCCAATATTAACCTTGACCTAAAATACTTTCTTGATAGTTGTGACAGAACCCACAGGCATAACACCAGACACAAACATCTCTGTGACATTCCCCGTGTCCTACTAAACCTTTACAAAAATTCAATGTATGTCAAAGGCCCTAAAATTTGGAACACCCTACCTGAGAACTCTAGAACTGCAGACACATTCATCACCTTCAAAACTACCATTAGAAAACATCTTATCTCCCTGATACACCCCGTCAACTAATTACACGAATACACCATACCCCGGCCGGGATTGAACCCGCGGTCATAGAGTCTCAAAACTCCAGCCCGTCGCGTTAGCCACTAGACCAGCTAGCCACAATAAGATTCATCCAACTAGGTATATTTCTACACCATAGGAAGGTTAGCACAGGCACCTCTGTGACCACAAATGCAAGTTTTTACAGACGAATCTCCAGCTAGCGTGGCCGTGACGAACTCTAGCTCAAGTCCCTTCACTGCCGTCAACATGACTTAAGAAATCGTAATGACACGATTGCAAATAAACCATACCCCCGGCCGGGATTGAACCCACGGTCATAGAGTCTCAAAACTCCAGCCCGTCGCGTTAGCCACTAGACCAGCTAGCCACAATAAGATTCATCCAACTAGGTATATTTCTACACCATAGGAAGGTTAGCACAGGCACCTCTGTGACCACAAATGCAAGTTTTTACAGACGAATCTCCAGCTAGCGTGGCCGTGACGAACTCTAGCTCAAGTCTCTTCACTGCCGTCAACATGACTTAAGAAATCGTAATGACACGATTGCAAATAAACCATACCCCCGGCCGGGATTGAACCCGCGGTCATAGAGTCTCAAAACTCCAGCCCGTCGCGTTAGCCACTAGACCAGCTAGCCACAATAAGATTCATCCAACTAGGTATATTTCTACACCATAGGAAGGTTAGCACAGGCACCTCTGTGACCACAAATGCACGAATACCACCTGGTGGTTCACACTTACACTCACTCACCCATTTGACCAAAAACAGAAATATTAATCTCAATCTTAAAATAATGAATCCTAACTAGTCATAAGTTGGCCTGTGATACTCCAATACTGAAACTATGTATTGTGCCAAAACAAAAGCATTCACATTGCTAAACTCACAAACTAGTATTTAGTCACTTAGCCATAATACCAACTTACCTCATAATTTGTAATATTTTAAAGTTAAGAATTATTCCAAGTCTGCCTGAAATACCTAGCCATGCTAGGCATTCTAGTGGTACACTCTGTAATTATTATTTTACTACATGTAAACCACACAATAACCAAATTCTGTAAACTCTGCATTGTAATCCTTATAGAGAATAAACTTTGAATTTGAATTTGAAAACTTTGCGGCTCTATATCTCAGTAAGTACACGTACTGATGGCAAAATTTTTTTTTTTTAGGCTTAAAACACTCAGAAAAATAATCCTAACATTTTCATAAGAAAAAATCATTTTTTTTCATATATTTTGCGACATAGAATGACAGTTTCAGAAAGGGGCCTGCGACAGTCAAAGGGTTAATCGTCTCCTTCTTGATTCCGTCCATTTCCAGGAAGATATTCCTAATAGATGGTAATGGAGGAAGATAAAATAAAGCTACTACTTCTTTATAGTAATTTTCTGATAGATACACTGAGAGTATTATATCTATTGATAGTATGTTATAGCAGTGAACTAACTGATAAGGTGGACCATTGACAAAGTCAATGTGACTTTGTCAATGGTCCAAGTCGGACCGAAACGTCGTCGTAAGAAAACATTCAGCGTAGGATGACTAAATTAATACATAGCATTAGAAATCTTCCTTATGAAGAAAGATTGAAGACTCTTAAGTTACATTCACTTGTTAGACGAAGAATGAGGGGAGACCTGATCGAAGTGTATAAGTGGAAGATAGGTATTAATAAAGGGGATATTAATAAGGTCTTGAGGATATCTCTCCAAGAGAGAACCCGCAGTAATGGATTTAAATTAGATAAGTTTAGATTTAGAAAGGACATAGGAAAGTATTGGTTTGGAAATAGGGTAGTAGATGAGTGGAACAGTCTACCTAGTTGGGTTATTGAGGCTGGGACTTTGGGTAGTTTCAAATTTAGGTTGGATAAGTACATGAGTGGGAGGGGTTGGATTTGAGTGGGACTTTCACATCAGAGCTTATTTCTTGGGTGGCATTGAAAATTGGGTTGGGCAAATGTTTTGTTAGTGGGATGAATTGTAAAGGACCTGCCTAGTATGGGCCAACAGGCCTCCTGCAGTGTTCCTCCTTTCTTATGTTCTTATGTTCTTATGTGCGGGTTATTTGTGTATCGTTCCAGTCACGGTATTGTGCCTTTTTTGTTATTGATAAGGTGGTTAGGTATATATGTATATATGTATTATGTATGTGCTTCAGGTATACAGTGGACCCCCCCCATAACGATCACCTCCGAATGCGACCAATTATGTAAGTGTATATTTATGTAAGTGCGTTTGTATGTGTATGTTTGGGGGTCTGAAATGGACTAATCTACTTCACAATATTCCTTATGGGAACAAATTCGGTCAGTACTGGCACCTGAACATACTTCTGGAGTGAAAAAATATCGTTAATCGGGGGTCCACTGTATAAGATGAGCTCTTATATAAATAATAGCTTACTAACTAGATACACTGAGAGTATTATATCTATTGATAGTTTGTTATAGCAGTGAACTAACTGATAAGGTGGTTAGGTATATCTATGGAGGCAAAGAAGGGAATGTATGAAAGTATAGTAGTACCAACACTCTTATATGGGTGTGAAGCTTGGGTTGTAAATGCAGCAGCGAGGAGATGGTTGGAGGCAGCGGAGATGTCCTGTCTAAGGGCAATGTGTGGTGTAAATATTATGCAGAAAATTCGGAGTGTGGAAATTAGGAGAAGGTATGGAGTTTATAAACGTATTAGTCAGAGGGCTGAAGAGGGGTTGTTGAGGTGGTTTGGTCATTTGGAGAGAATGGATCAAAGTAGAATCCATAGGAGAAGGAAGGTGGGGTAGGGGTCGTCCTTGAAAAGGTTGGAAGGAAGGGGTAAGGGAGGTTTTGTGGGCGAGGGGCTTGGACTTCCAGCAGGTGTGCATGAGCATGTTCGATAGAAGTGAATGGACACGAATGGTATTTGGGACCTGACGATCTGTTGGAGTGTGAGCAGGGTAATATTTAGCGAAGGGATTCAGGGAAACTGGTTACAGTGGTCCCTCGCTTTTCGTAGTTCTCGGGAATCATAGATTTCGGAAATCATAGGGATATTTTCGTATAAACATGGGCTCGCTAATCATAGGTTGACTCGCGAATAGTAGTTCGTCCGGGACACGTACGCACGGTGTGAGCTGGGGCGGCCTCCCTACCCAGCCAGTCTGGCATTGTTTACCATTGAGCGAAGGTCCCCTCACGTGCTCCTACGAAATATTTCATAATATTCCACTCGTTTTAGTGCTTGCAAGTACTAAATAAGCTACCATGGCTCCAAAGAAAGCTCCTAGTGCCAAGCCTATGGTAAAGAAGGTGAGAAATACGATTAATATGATTGTTAAATCAATTGTGGCACTGGGGAGTTCCGTGGGGTTGAATGTGAGTTTGGAGGATGTGGAAGAGTTGGTGGAAGACCACAACGAAGAGCTCCCCACTGAGGAGCTGCAAGAGCTTCAGCAGGAACAGCAACATATCACAGCTCAGAATCTTGCTGCAGAGGAGGAGGAAGAGAGATGGAAGAAGGTGCCTTCTTCAGAAATTAAAGAGATTTTTGCTATGTGGGGTAAGATGGAAAGCTTTATGGAGAAACATCACCCTGACAAGGTTGTTGCAAGCCATGTTGGCAACATGTACAGTGACAAAGTCTTGGGCCATTTTAGGGAAGTGTTAAAGAGATGCCAGAAACAGAACTCTCTCCACAGTTATTTTGCGAGGCAGGACTCCAGTGACTCTCAAGGTGGTCCTAGTGGCATTAAGAAACAGAGAAGACAAGCAACCCCAGAAAATCAATTGGTACCTGAGGTGTTGATGGAAGGGGATTCCCCTTCCAAACTGTAAACAGTCCAATCTCTCTCCTCCTCCAGTCTCCCATGCACTAAGAAGAATCTCTAATAAAGGTAAGTGTTATGCTGTTAATGTTTCATTCATCATTTCTCATTGTATTGTTTATGTACTACATCTATATTTCATGTAAAAAAAATTTTTGTTTTAATATTTCTGGGTGTCAGGAATGGATTAATTGTATTTACATTATTTCTTATGGGGAAAATTGATTCGCAAATCGTAGATTTCGATAATAGTAGCAACTCCAGGAACGGAATAACTACGAAAAACGAGGGACCACTGTATTTTTATATAGCCGGACTTGAGTCCTGGAAATGGGAAGTACAATGCCTGCACTCTAAAGGAGGGGTTTCAGGATATTAGCAGTTTGGAGGGATATGTTGTGTATCTTTATATGTATATGCTTCTAAACTGTTGGGTTCTGAGCACCTCTGCAAAAATAGTGATTATGTGTGAGTGTGGTGAAAGTGTTGAATGATGATGAATGTACATTATTTTCTTTTTGGGGATTTTCTTTCTTTTTGGGTCACCCTGCCTTGGTGGGAGATGGCCAACTTGTTGAAAAAAAAAAATGTATTATGTATGTGCTTCGGGTATATAAGATGAGCTCTGATATAAATAATAGCTTACTAACTAGATACACTGAGAGTATTACATCTATACTAGTGGATTATACGATTAACGAGATTATAAATGAATTCGGTAAATTTACATTTCTTTAAATATATATATATATATATATATATATATATATATATATATATATATATATATATATATATATATATATATATATATATATATAGACAATAAGGTGAATAAGTAAATTCGTAAAGTTAGAGGAGTAGTTTTCATGTTAAGTCGCAGTTTGTTTGTTTGGGTTGGAATTTTTTAAAATGTAAAAATTCAAAGTAAAGCTAAAGATTATCATTACACTTACCTTGTAAAGGTTATCACAGTGGCCGATTATTTTGGTTGCTTACAGTATATTGCTAGGTATTATGATTAAGAAAAATATTTTGGAGTTTTAGTAGGTAATTAAGGAAATGGAGATTTTTAGGCGATAGATAATAGTACTGTGAAGGAAAGTTGAAATATGTAAAGTGAAAAAAGGTAAAAGTATAGGTTAAATTAAGTACCTTGTGTATTAGGGATATTTTATATTAGATAGTTATGGTATTTTTCCCGAAATATGGATAGCTAAGCTGAGGGTTCAGTTTTTGTAGTAAAAAAATCTTGTCTTAGTAGTGAAATGTTAATCGGGCCTTAATATATCTGTTTTTTTTTTTTTTTTTTTTTTTTTTTTTGAAAAAAATTGAATTTTTTCTTTGCACTGAAGAGAGGCAAGGTTTAGGAATAAAGGGGGTAAGCTCTTTATTTAATGATTTTAGTTATAAAAATACATGTATATGAAAGGATTGCTTGACTAGGCTTAGGGGCAGCTATGTTTTTCAGAGGGTTATACCTGAGGTATTCTGTGGGGAATATTTATTGATTTTTTAAGTAAGTAAAAAAAAGTTTTTGTAAATTTAGTTTAGAAATTTAAAGTGAATGTATTAGTATACTGTTGTTTGTCTATAATGAATTTTGGAAAATTAAATGAAATTTATTAAGGAGAGGGACGAGAGTAGAGGAATTCGGCAAAAGTACAGTGGACCCCCGGTTAACGATTTTAATCCGTGCAAGAGGGCTCATCGTTATGCGAAATAATCGTTATGCGAATTAATTTTCCCCATAAGAAATAATGGAAATAAAATTAATCCGTGCAAGACGCCCAAAAGTATGAAAAAAAATTTTTTTTACCACATGAAATGTTAATTTTAATACACACAAACTGAAAAAGGCATGCACAATTACATGACACTTACTTTTATTGAAGATCTGGTGATGATTGATGGGATGGGAGGAGGGGAGAGCATTATCTTCTTACTGTTTAGAAGGGGAATCCCCTTCCATTAGGACTTGAGGTAGCAAGTCCTTTTCTGGGGTTACTTCCCTTCTTCTTTTAATGCCACTAGGACCAGCTTCAGAGTCACTGGACCTCTGTCGCACAACAAATCTGTCCATAGAGCTCTGTACCTCCCGTTTCTTCAAGACTTTCCTAAAATGGGCCATAACATTGTCATTGAAATAGTCACAAGCACAGCTTGCAACAGCTGTGTCAGGGTGATTTTCATCTATAAAGGTTTGCAGTTCAAACCACTCTGCACACATTTCCTTAATCTTTGAAGTAGGCACAATGGATTCCACAACTGGCATAGGCTTCTCAGGGTTAGCCCCAAACCCTTCAAAATCTTTCTTAATTTCCATACTAATTCTCACCCTTTTTACCACAGGGTTGGCACTAGAAGCTTTCTTGGGGCCCATGGTCACTTATTTTCCAGAAACACCACCGAAAACACTGTAATAATACGAAATATTCCGAGTGTATGCTTGGATGTTACCGCGGAGGCTGGCTGGTAAACAATGGGATGGCCGGCACATGTGAGGGCACATTGGACGCGTCTCGGACGAAAATCGGTATGCGGGTTTTTAATCGGTATGCGGGGCAAAAATTTTGCGATAAAAGTAATCGTTATGCGGAAAAATCGCTATGCGATGCCATCGTTATGCGGGGGTCCACTGTATTTATTTTCGCCTGTTTATCAAAAACATGTCTGTATGAGTTATATAGAGTCTGGCCTGCCCATTGGGAACTAAAAGGCCGCGGTATTATGACCGTGCGAAGGTAGCATAATCATTAGTCTTTCAATTGAAGGCTGAAATGAATGGTCGGACGAGAAGTAAGCTGTCTTTATCTCATGAATTGAATTTAACTTTTAAGTGAGAAGTTTGTACACAGAGTTAGTTAAGAGTGATTTGGAGTAGTAAAGTTTATTATTAGTGGAGTATTTAGTTGGGGCGACTAGAATATAAGTTATATAACTGTTTTTTGTTTTAATCAGAGATATTTATGTGATCCCTTTTTAGGATTAGAGAATAAATTACTTTAGGGATAACAGCGTAATTTTTTTTGAGAGTTCTTATCGACCAAAGGGTTTGCGACCTCGATGTTGAATTAAAATTTTCTTTGTGGTGTAGCAGTTACAAAAGAAGGTCTATTCGACCTTTAAATTTTTACATAATTTGAGTTCAGATCGGCGTGAGCCAGGTTGGTTTCCATCTTCTAGGGAGTATTAAGTTATTTTAGTATGAAAGGATTAAATAATTGTAGTTTTAAAGAAAAAATGTATATCAGAAAAAAAGCTGGGCTTTTTCTTTAATTTCCAAAATTAATATTTTTAAGTAAAGTACTTTCTGCGTTAGGATTTTGAAGACCATAGAGGTCTTGATGCGATATTGATGATTTTGACAATGACGATCAAAGTAAGGAGGAGATACAGTGGACCCCCGCATACCGTTGGCATCACGTAACGTTAAATCCGCATTCCGATACATTTTTTCACTAAGATTTTGCCTCGCATACCGCTAAAAAACCCGCTCAATGCTATTCGTCCGAGACGCGTCAAATGTACGGCCTGAGCCAGCCTCACATGTTCCGCCGGTGGCATTGTTTACCAGCCAGCCTCCGCGGTAACATCCAAGCATACAATCGGAACATTTCGTATTATTACAGGTCTCCCTCAACATTCGCGAGGGTTAGGGGATCAAGAGCCTCGCGAATGTTAAAAAACCATGAATGTTTGGTGCCCCAATATATTTTAGGGAAATATATTACAATACTGCTTCCTTAACTTGTTGAACCATGAATAATCATAAAATACATGAAAACGTTGTAAATTGTACTAAATATATACATGTTATGCTTTAATAATGTTCTTCTTCTTTCAACGTACCAGCCGTATCCCACCGAGGTGGGGTGGCCCAAAAGTAAAAACAAAAGTTTCTCCTTTGAAATTTAGTAATATATACAGGAGAAGGGGTTACTAGCCCCTTGCTCCCGGCATTTTAGTCGCCTCTTACGACACGCATGGCTTACGGAGGAAGAATTCTGTTCCACTTCCCCATGGATGTTATGTATGTTATTTAATAACATGTATGTTATTAAATACCACAGACTCCACCAATGCCTCCACCACTGCGAGTCCCTACTACCCTCCCTCCGACCCCCGCAACTGGCAGCCAGCCCTCCCACCACTCAGTGTGGTGAGTGTTTTGTTTGTTCATTATTTGCTATTAAACTACAGCATAAATAATGTAAACCCATTCATGACTGCATATTGGAATGGCTATTAGGAAAGGTATTAGACGGTGACATCATGTGTTTACTCTTGAACACAGCAAAGAATCGAACATTTCTGCTTTTGCTAATAATAACAATAGTAATAATAATAATAATAATAATAATAAATACAATATAATTGAAGAAGGAAATTGTACAAAAATACGAGGGAGTGGTTGACACATCGTCAGTGTGACTTTGTTTATGCTGGAGTGAACATTAGTCTCCCTGCTCTTCCAAACATTTCACAATAATTCATTGTGTTTGGTGCTTGTAGATTGAGTGTGACTGGAGTGGTAGAGGCAGTGGTTGAGGCAATGGTATTTAATAACATACATGTTAATAATAATTTTTTTTTTTCTTTTTTTTATTATCACACTGGCCGATTCCCACCAAGGCAGGGTGGCCCGAAAAAGAAAAACTTTCACCATCATTCACTCCATCACTGTCTTGCCAGAAGGGTGCTTTACACTACAGTTTTTAAACTGCAACATTAACACCCCTCCTTCAGAGTGCAGGCACTGTACTTCCCATCTCCAGGACTCAAGTCCGGCCTGCCGGTTTCCCTGAATCCCTTCATAAATGTTACTTTGCTCACACTCCAACAGCACGTCAAGTATTAAAAACCATTTGTCTCCATTCACTCCTATCAAACACGCTCACGCATGCCTGCTGGAAGTCCAAGCCCCTCGCACACAAAACCTCCTTTACCCCCTCCCTCCAACCCTTCCTAGGCTGACCCCTACCCCGCCTTCCTTCCACTACAGACTGATACACTCTTGAAGTTATTCTGTTTCGCTCCATTCTCTCTACATGTCCGAACCACCTCAACAACCCTTCCTCAGCCCTCTGGACAACAGTTTTGGTAATCCCGCACCTCCTCCTAACTTCCAAACTACGAATTCTCTGCATTATATTCACACCACACATTGCCCTCAGACATGACATCTCCACTGCCTCCAGCCTTCTCCTCGCTGCAACATTCATCACCCATGCTTCACACCCATATAAGAGCGTTGGTAAAACTATACTCTCATACATTCCCCTCTTTGCCTCCAAGGACAAAGTTCTCTGTCTCCACAGACTCCTAAGTGCACCACTCACTCTTTTTCCCTCATCAATTCTATGATTCACCTCATCTTTCATAGACCCATCCGCTGACACGTCCACTCCCAAATATCTGAATACGTTCACCTCCTCCATACTCTCTCCCTCCAATCTGATATTCAATCTTTCATCACCTAATCTTTTTGTTATCCTCATAACCTTACTCTTTCCTGTATTCACCTTTAATTTTCTTCTTTTGCACACCCTACCAAATTCATCCACCAATCTCTGCAGCTTCTCTTCAGAATCTCCCAAGAGCACAGTGTCATCAGCAAAGAGCAGTTGTGACAACTCCCACCCTGTGTGTGATTCTTTATCTTTTAACTCCACGCCTCTTGCCAAGACCCTCGCATTTACTTCTCTTACAACCCCATCTATAAATATATTAAACAACCACGGTGACATCACACATCCTTGTCTAAGGCCTACTTTTACTGGGAAAAAATTTCCCTCTTTTCTACATACTCTAACTTGAGCCTCACTATCCTCGTAAAAACTCTTCACTGCTTTCAGTAACCTACCTCCTACACCATACACTTGCAACATCTGCCACATTGCCCCCCTATCCACCCTGTCATACGCCTTTTCCAAATCCATAAATGCCACAAAGACCTCTTTAGCCTTATCTAAATACTGTTCACTTATATGTTTCACTGTAAACACCTGGTCCACACACCCCCTACCTTTCCTAAAGCCTCCTTGTTCATCTGCTATCCTATTCTCCGTCTTACTCTTAATTCTTTCAATTATAACTCTACCATACACTTTACCAGGTACATTCAACAGACTTATCCCCCTATAATTTTTGCACTCTCTTTTATCCCCTTTGCCTTTATACAAAGGAACTATGCATGCTCTCTGCCAATCCCTAGGTACCTTACCCTCTTCCATACATTTATTAAATAATTGCACCAACCACTCCAAAACTATATCCCCACCTGCTTTTAACATTTCTATCTTTATCCCATCAATCCCGGCTGCCTTACCCCCTTTCATTTTACCTACTGCCTCACGAACTTCCCCCACACTCACAACTGGCTCTTCCTCACTCCTACAAGATGTTATTCCTCCTTGCCCTATACACGAAATCACAGCTTCCCTATCTTCATCAATATTTAACAATTCCTCAAAATATTCCCTCCATCTTCCCAATACCTCTAACTCTCCATTTAATAACTCTCCTCTCCTATTTTTAACTGACAAATCCATTTGTTCTCTAGGCTTCCTTAACTTGTTAATCTCACTCCAAAACTTTTTCTTATTTTCAACAAAATTTGTTGATAACAGCTCACCCACTCTCTCATTTGCTCTCTTTTTACATTGCTTCACCACTCTCTTAACCTCTCTCTTTTTCTCCATATACTCTTCCCTCCTTGCATCACTTCTACTTTGTAAAAACTTCTCATATGCTAACTTTTTCTCCCTTACTACTCTCTTTACATCATCATTCCACCAATCGCTCCTCTTCCCTCCTGCACCCACTTTCCTGTAACCACAAACTTCTGCTGAACACTCTAACACTACATTTTTAAACCTACCCCATTCCTCTTCGACCCCATTGCCTATGCTCTCATTAGCCCATCTATCCTCCAATAGCTGTTTATATCTTACCCTAACTGCCTCCTCTTTTAGTTTATAAACCTTCACCTCTCTCTTCCCTGATGCTTCTATTCTCCTTGTATCCTATCTACCTTTTACTCTCAGTGTAGCTACAACTAGAAAGTGATCTGATATATCTGTGGCCCCTCTATAAACATGTACATCCTGAAGTCTACTCAACAGTCTTTTATCTACCAATACATAATCCAACAAACTACTGTCATTTCGCCCTACATCATATCGTGTATACTTATTTATCCTCTTTTTCTTAAAATATGTATTACCTATAACTAAACCCCTTTCTATACAAAGTTCAATCAAAGGGCTCCCATTATCATTTACACCTGGCACCCCAAACTTACCTACCACACCCTCTCTAAAAGTTTCTCCTACTTTAGCATTCAGGTCCCCTACCACTATTACTCTCTCACTTGGTTCAAAGGCTCCTATACATTCACTTAACATCTCCCAAAATCTCTCTCTCTCCTCTGCATTCCTCTCTTCTCCAGGTGCATACACGCTTATTATGACCCACTTCTCGCATCCAACCTTTACTTTAATCCACATAATTCTCGAATTTACACATTCATATTCTCTTTTCTCCTTCCATAACTGATCATTTAACATTACTGCTACCCCTTCCTTTGCTCTAACTCTCTCAGATACTCCAGATTTAATCCCATTTATTTCCCCCCACTGAAACTCTCCTACCCCCTTCAGCTTTGTTTCGCTTAGAGCCAGGACATCCAACTTCTTTTCATTCATAACATCAGCAATCATCTGTTTCTTGTCATCCGCACTACATCCACGCACATTTAAACAACCCAGTTTTATAAAGTTTTTCTTCTTCTCTTTTTTAGTAAATGTATACAGGAGAAGGGGTTACTAGCCCATTGCTCCCGGCATTTTAGTCGCCTCATACGACACGCATGGCTTACGGAGGAAAGATTCTTTTCCACTTCCCCATGGACAATAGAAGAAATAAAAAAGAACAAGAGCTATTTAGAATAAGGAGAAAAACCTAGATGTATGTATATATATATATGCATGTGCGTGTCTGTGAAGTGTGACCAAAGTGTAAGTAGGAGTAGCAAGATATCCCTGTTATCTAGCGTGTTTATGAGACAGAAAAAGAAAAACCAGCAATCCTACCATTATGCAAAACAGTTACAGGTTTTTGTTTCACAGTCATCTGGCAGGACGGTAGTACTTCCCTGGGTGGTTGCTGTCTACCAACCTACTACCTATGTTATTAAATACATACATGTTAATAATAATACATGTTATTAATAATAACATGTGCTATTATTATTTATAACATGTATGTTATTAAATACCACTGCCTCAACCGCTGAATTATTGTGAAATGTTTGGAAGAGCAGGGAGACTAATGTTCACTCCAGCATAAACAAAGTCACACTGACGATGTGTCAACCACTCCCTCGTATTTTTGTACAATTTCCTTCTTCAGTTATATCATATTTATTATTATTATTATTATTATTATTATTATTATTATTACTATTGTTATTATTAGCTGTAGCAGAAATGTTTAATTCTTTGCAGTGTTCAAGAGTAAACACATGATATCACCGTCTAATGCCTGTCCGAATAGCCATTCCAATATGCAGTCATGAATGGGTTTACAGTATTTATACTGTAGTTTAATAGCAAATAATGAACAAACAAAACACTCACCACACTGAGTGGTGGGAGGGCTGGCTGCCAGTTGCGGGGGTCGGAGGGAGGGTAGTAGGGACTCGCAGGTGGCGGGAAACTTAAATATGATTTGGCGGCTGGGAATTTGGCAGTTGGGAATTCACGAATGTGTGAAGCCCGTGAAAGTTGAAAACGTGAATGTTGAGGGAGACCTGTACAGTGTTTTTGGTGATTTTATCTGCAAAATAAGTGACCATGGGCCCCAAGAAAGCTTCTAGTGCCAACCCTACAGGAATAAGGGTGAGAATTACTATAGAGATGAAGAAAGAGATCATTGCTAAGTATGAAAGTGGAGTGCGTGTCTCCGAGCTGGCCAGGTTGTATAGTAAACCCTAATCAACCATCGCTACTATTGTGTCCAAGAAAACGGCAATCAAGGAAGCTGTTCTTGCCAAAGGTTCAACTGTGTTTTCGAAACAGAGATCGCAAGTGATAAAAGATGTTGAGAGACTCTTATTGGTGTGGATAAATGAAAAACAGATAGCAGGAGATAGCGTCTCTCAAGCGATCATAAATGAAAAGGCTAGGAAGTTGCATGAGGATTTAATTAAAAAAAATGCCTGCAACTAGTGATGATGTGAGTGAATTTAAGGCCAGCAAAGGTTGGTTTGAGAAATTTAAGAAGCGTAGTGGCATACATAGTGTGATAAGGCATGGTGAGGCTGCCAGTTCGGACCACAAAGCAGCTGAAAAATATGTGCATGAATTCAAGGAGTACATAGAAACTGAAGGACTGAAACCTGAACAAGTGTTTAATTGCGATGAAACAGGCCTGTTTTGGAAGAAAATGCCAAGCAGGACCTACATTACTCAGGAGAAAAAGGCACTCCCAGGACATAAGCCTATGAAAGACAGGCTTACTCTTCTCATGTGTTCCAATGCTAGTGGTGATTGCAAAGTGAAGCCTTTATTAGTGTATCACTCTGAAACTCCCAGAGCGTTCAGGCAAAAGAATATCCTCAAGGCTAATTTGTGTGTGCTGTGGAGGGCAAACAGTAAGGCATGGGTCACTACGGACTTTTTCTATGACTGGTTACACCATGCATTTGCCCCCAATGTGAAAAATTACCTAACTGAAAAGAAATTAGACCTTAAGTGCCTCCTGGTGTTAGACAATGCCCCTGGTCATCCTACAGACGTGGCAGAGCGACTTTGTGGGGACATGAGCTTCATTAAGGTGAAGTTTTTGCCTCCTAATACCACTCCTCTCCTGCAGCCCATGGACCAGCAGGTTATTGCAAACTTCAAAAAACTGTACACAAAAGCTCTGTTTGAAAGGTGCTTTGTAGTGACCTCAGAAACTCAGTTGACTCTAAGAGAGTTTTGGAGAGAGCACTTTAATATCCTCAATTGTGTAAACCTTATAGGTAAGGCTTGGGAGGGAGTGACTAAGAGGACCTTGAACTCTGCTTGGAAGAAGCTGTGGCCAGAATGTATAGACAAAAGGGATTTTGAAGGGTTTGAGGCTAACCCTGGGAATCCTATGCCAGTTGAGGAATCCATTGTGGCATTGGGAAAGTCCTTGGGGTTGGAGGTTAGTGGGGAGGATGTGGAAGAGTTGGTGGAGGAGGACAGTGAAGAACTAACCACTGATGAGCTGCTAGATCATCTTCATCAGCATGAGGCCAGACCTGAGGAAACTGCTTCGGAGGAGGGGAGAGAGAAATTGAAGAAGTTGCCTACTTCAAAGATTAAGGAAATGTGTGCAATGTGGCTTAAAGTGCAAACCTTTTTTGATGACAATCACCCTCACACAGCTATTGCAAGCCATGCTGGTGACTATTACACTGACAATGTTGTGAACCACTTTAGGAAAGTCATAAAGGAATGGGAGGTACAGGCCTCTATGAACAGATATGTTGTGCGACAGAAGTCCAGTGACTCTGAAGCTGGTCCTAGTGGCATTAAAAGAAGAAGGGAAGTAACCCCGGAAAAGGACTTGACACCTCAAGTCTTAATGGAAGGGGATTCCCCTTCTGAACACTAAGACTCTCTCCTCCTCCCATCCCATCAATCATCACCAAATCTTCAATAAAGGTAAGTGTCATGTAACTGTGCATGTCTTTTTCAGTTTGTGTGTATTAAAATTAATATTTCATGTGGTAAAATTTTTTTTTTTCATACTTTTGGGTGTCTTTCACGGATTAATTTGATTTCCATTATTTCTTATGGGGAAAATTAATTCGCATAACGATAATTTCGCATAACAATGAGCTCTCAGGAACGGATTAATATCGTTATGTGGGGGTCCACTGTATAAGATTACTAAAATAGTAAAGGGAGAGGAGGGGAGTGAGTAGATAGAGCTGGTTGACAGGGTGGTTAGGTTGGTTTGGTTTTCTAAAATTAGGAATGACGAAGAATTGAAGAATTTTGATGGGAGGAATAAGGGATCTAGAAGAATCAAGGGCAGGGCTAAATACGAGGATAAAATAATTAGTAGACTTGATTTTAAATGAATTTTAAAGGTTTCGTTGGATGCTAAAGAGGAAACGTAGATGAATAAAATTAATATACCTCCTAGGAAGATTAGGAATAGAATATATGAAAATTAGAAGGAAGGGTTGGAGAGTCCTGATAATATGCAAATGAGAATGGTTTGTGTTAAGAGAGTGAGTCCTATAGAGAGAGGATGTGTTAAGGTTGAGAATAGGATTGCTAGACTTAAGGTAAGAGGAAGAATGAAATATAAAGTATTATAAAGGTAGTATAAAGTTAGGAATAACTTCATCCTTGGTTTACAAGACCAAAATTTTATTTAAACTACTAAAACTCTTAAATTTAAATAGTTTAGAGTAAAACGTCGGGTTGTGGGGCTGAAGATGTAAGTGAAAATTATTTTAAATCATGTTGTGAAGTGCTTATAGCCATTTGGTTAGTTTAGTATTTTTATTGTTTATGGCATTGATTTTTATTGTGTTTAGTTTAGTAAGGTTGAGTTCTGGAGTCATGTATGTAATCGAGTGGGAGATTTTTTCTTTGGATTCTTCTTCTATTGTGGCAACTTTAATTTATGATTGAGTAAGATCTTTATTTTTAGGGGTTGTTTTATTTATTTCTTCTATAGTAATATATTATAGGGGAGATTACATAAGTGGGGATAAGAGATATAGGCAGTTTATATACATGTACATACTTAGTTTTTTGTTTTGTTTTATTTATAGGAGCTTTGATTATTAGACCTAATTTGACTGGTCTTCTTTTAGGTTAGGATGGATTTATTATCAGAATGAGAAGTCTGCTAATGCAGGGATGTTAACAGTGCTATCAAATTGAGTTGGGGATGTCGGAATTTTGTTGAGAATTTCTTTACTTTTTATATTAGAGGGTTGAAATTTTATTTTTTAGGGAGGTATTTAGGTAGGAATTTTTTGTTGTTAAAAGTTTTTGTGTGCGTTGCTGCTATAACTAAGAGAGCTCAAATTCCTTTTTCAGCTTGGCTTCCAGCAGCCATAGCTGCTGGGTTCCAGCAGCTATGGCTGCTGGGTTCCAGCAGCCATAGCTGCTGGGTTCCAGCAGCTATGGCTGCTGGGTTCCAGCAGCTATCCAGCAGCCATAGCTGCTGGGTTCCAGCAGCTATGGCTGCTGGGTTCCAGCAGCTATGGCTGCTGGGTTCCAGCAGCTATGGCTGCTGGGTTCCAGCAGCCATAGCTGCTGGGTTCCAGCAGCTATGGCGGCTGGGTTACAGCAGCTCTGGCTGCTGGGTTCCAGCAGCTATGGCGGCTGGGTTCCAGCAGCCATAGCTGCTGGGTTCCAGCAGCTATGGCTGCTGGGTTCCAGCAGCTATGGCTGCTGGGTTCCAGCAGCTATGGCTGCTGGGTTCCAGCAGCTATGGCTGCTGGGTTCCAGCAGCTATGGCTGCTGGGTTCCAGCAGCTATGGCTGCTGGGTTCCAGCAGCTATGGCTGCTGGGTTCCAGCAGCTATGGCTGCTGGGTTCCAGCAGCTATGGCTGCTGGGTTCCAGCAGCCATAGCTGCTGGGTTCCAGCAGCTATGGCTGCTGGGTTCCAGCAGCTATGGCTGCTGGGTTCCAGCAGCTATGGCTGCTGGGTTCCAGCAGCTATAGCTGCTGGGTTCCAGCAGCTATGGCTGCTGGGTTCCAGCAGCTATGGCTGCTGGGTTCCAGCAGCTATGGCTGCTGGGTTCCAGCAGCTATGGCTGCGGGGTTCCAGCAGCTATGGCTGCTGGGTTCCAGCAGCTATGGCTGCTGGGTTCCAGCAGCTATGGCTGCTGGGTTCCAGCAGCTATGGCTGCTGGGTTCCAGCAGCTATGGCTGCTGGGTTCCAGCAGCTATGGCTGCTGGGTTCCAGCAGCTATGGCTGCTGGGTTCCAGCAGCTATGGCTGCTGGGTTCAAGCAGCCATAGCTGCTGGGTTCCAGCAGCTATGGCTGCTGGGTTCCAGCAGCTATGGCTGCTGGGTTCCAGCAGCTATGGCTGCTGGGTTCCAGCAGCTATGGCTGCTGGGTTCCAGCAGCTATGGCTGCTGGGTTCCAGCAGCTATGGCTGCTGGGTTCCAGCAGCTATGGCTGCTGGGTTCCAGCAGCTATGGCTGCTGGGTTCCAGCAGCTATGGCTGCTGGGTTCCAGCAGCTATGGCTGCTGGGTTCCAGCAGCTATGGCTGCTGGGTTCCAGCAGCTATGGCTGCTGGGTTCCAGCAGCTATGGCTGCTGGGTTCCAGCAGCTATGGCTGCTGGGTTCCAGCAGCTATGGCTGCTGGGTTCCAGCAGCCATAGCTGCTGGGTTCCAGCAGCTATGGCTGCTGGGTTCCAGCAGCTATGGCTGCTGGGTTCCAGCAGCTATGGCTGCTGGGTTCCAGCAGCTATGGCTGCTGGGTTCCAGCAGCTATGGCTACTGGGTTCCAGCAGCTATGGCTGCTGGGTTCCAGCAGCTATAGCTGCTGGGTTCCAGCAGCTATGGCTGCTGGGTTCCAGCAGCTATGGCTGCTGGGTTCCAGCAGCTATGGCTGCTGGGTTCCAGCAGCTATGGCTGCTGGGTTCCAGCAGCTATGGCTGCTGGGTTCCAGCAGCTATAGCTGCTGGGTTCCAGCAGCTATGGCTGCTGGGTTCCAGCAGCTATGGCTGCTGGGTTCCAGCAGCTATGGCTGCTGGGTTCCAGCAGCTATGGCTGCTGGGTTCCAGCAGCTATGGCTGCTGGGTTCCAGCAGCTATGGCTGCTGGGTTCCAGCAGCTATGGCTGCTGGGTTCCAGCAGCTATGGCTGCTGGGTTCCAGCAGCTATGGCTGCTGGGTTCCAGCAGCTATGGCTGCTGGGTTCCAGCAGCTATGGCTGCTGGGTTCCAGCAGCTATGGCTGCTGGGTTCCAGCAGCTATGGCTGCTGGGTTCCAGCAGCTATGGCTGCTGGGTTCCAGCAGCTATGGCTGCTGGGTTCCAGCAGCTATGGCTGCTGGGTTCCAGCAGCTATGGCTGCTGGGTTCCAGCAGCTATGGCTGCTGGGTTCCAGCAGCTATGGCTGCTGGGTTCCAGCAGCTATGGCTGCTGGGTTCCAGCAGCTATGGCTGCTGGGTTCCAGCAGCTATGGCTGCTGGGTTCCAGCAGCTATGGCTACTGGGTTCCAGCAGCTATGGCTGCTGGGTTCCAGCAGCCATAGCTGCTGGGTTCCAGCAGCTATGGCTGCGGGGTTCCAGCAGCTCGGGCGGCTGGGTTCCAGCAGCTATGGCTGCTGGGTTCCAGCAGCTATGGCTGCTGGGTTCCAGCAGCTATGGCTGCTGGGTTCCAGCAGCTATGGCTGCTGGGTTCCAGCAGCTATGGCTGCTGGGTTCCAGCAGCTATGGCTGCTGGGTTCCAGCAGCTATGGCTGCTGGGTTCCAGCAGCTATGGCTGCTGGGTTCCAGCAGCTATGGCTGCTGGGTTCCAGCAGCTATGGCTGCTGGGTTCCAGCAGCTATGGCTGCTGGGTTCCAGCAGCTATGGCTGCTGGGTTCCAGCAGCCATAGCTTCTGGGTTCCAGCAGCTATGGCTGCTGGGTTCCAGCAGCTATGGCTGCTGGGTTCCCGCAGCTATGGCTGCTGGGTTCCAGCAGCTATGGCTGCTGGGTTCCATCAGCTATGGCTAATGGGTTCCAGCAGCTATGGCTGCTGGGTTCCAGCAGCCATTGCTGCTGGGTTCCAGCAGCTATGGCTGCTGGGTTCCAGCAGCTATGGCTGCTGGGTTCCAGCAGCTATGGCTGCTCCTACACCTGTTTCAGCCTTGGTTCATTCTTCTACTTTAGTGACAGCCGGTGTTTATATTTTAATTCGATTTAGTGGGGCTTTAGAGGGTTCATGCGTGCAGAGGTTTTTGTTGTTTGTTTCTTGTTTGACTATATTTATGGCAGGTTTAGGGGGTAACTTTGAGTTTGATTTAAAGAAAATCATTGCTTTATCAACTTTAAGACAGTTAGGTGTCATAATAAGTATTTTATCTTAGGGATTTGCTGATCTTACTTTTTTCCATTTGTTGACTCGTGCTTTATTTAAGTCTTTATTGTTTATGTGTGCTGCTATGGTAATTTATAGAGTTAAAGAATATCAAGATATTCGGAATATAGGAAGATTAGTAGTATGTATACCTTTAACTAGGGTGTGCATGAATTTAGCTAATTTAGCTCTGTGTGGTATACCTTTTTTAACTTGGTTTTACTCCAAGGATCTGATTTTAGAAGTTGTGTTTATAAGAGAAATTAATATTTTTAGATTCCCTTTATATGTCCCAAGTACTGGTTTAACGGTGTGTTATACATTTTGGTTGATTTATTACAGATTAAGATGCTTTTCTAATATAAGGTGTATAATATTTCTTAGAGAGAGACATAGGATAATATTAAGAGGTATGGTAGTAATGAGGATTAGGGCTGTCAGCGGCAGATGTGTTTTAGCTTGAATAGTGTTTCCAGAGCCTTACATGATTTGTTTGAGGATTTTATTTAAAATTTTAGCTTTATTAGTGAGGGGTATTGGAGCTCTTCTAGGTTATGTGATTAACATAGTGAGGTCGAGATCTAGGCTTAAGTCTGTAAAGTTTTATTCTTATATTGTGTTTTTAGGATCTATATGATTTATACCTATCTTGTGGACAGTTAGGGTGTCTCGTTGAAGGTTGAGAGCAGGGGATGCTTTTTTAAGGTCGGTAATAAAGTTGGTCAGAATATTTTGGAGGTGAAGGAGGATTTGATATGTTAATAAGAAGTTCTGGGTATTTGCAGTTTAGGCAAGAGAATATGATTATAGTTTATATAAAAAGATTTTTTGTTTGGGTTATTGTTGTGTTTTTTATTTTTATCTAATTTTACTTATACATATACAGTGGACCCCCTGTTTATGATATTATTTCATTCCTGAAGTAAGTTCAGGTGCCAGTACTGAACGAATTTGTTCCCATAAGGAATATTGTGAAGTAGATTAGTCCATTTCAGACCCCCAAACATACACGTACAAACGCACTTACATAAAAACACTTACATAATTGGTCGCATTGGGAGGTGATGGTAAAGCGGGGTTCCACTGCGAGGATGGTTGTGAACCTGTAAGTGGTATTTTTAGAAGAGAAGATCTTCAGCTTTACATTGAAAATGTAATATGTTTTATAAACTATAAAAAAGAGAAATGAACGGAGTTTAACCACTCGGGAAATAAGTTAGAAGCTTTCTCACTGGCATAATTCACCTTGACAGGAAAAAGATTTCAATTTTACCATTAATAGTGGTAGGCCTCTGAATTTGGCTTCTGTCAAAAATTAGAGGTGTATAACTAATTTGAAAAAGGTTTTAAAAAACACTTTATGAATGCAAATCATGTGATTGTTGACTACATTTCCAGTTGGATCATTCTAAGGCTCCTTTATATCATTCGTAATATAAAGTGAAAAGGAGGATTAGGAGAAAAAATAATCCTGTGAATCTCCAAGAGAAGATGTTTGTGAATGGGGAAATATAAGCAAGAGGGAGAATAAGTGTGATTTCTCCATCAAAGATTAAGAAAATTACGGCAGTAAGGAAAAATCGAAGAGAGAAAGACAGACGGGCAGAGGTTTTAAGGTCGAATCCACATTCAAATGGGGATATTTTTTCTCGGTCAATTACGTTTTTTTTTTATAAGATTGATGACATGAGCATAATTAATGCTGTGATTAGTTTACCTAGAGAGAGTTCCGGGGGTCAACGCCCCCGCCACCCGTTCTGTGACCAGGCCTCCTGGTGGATCAGAGCCTGATCAACCAGGCTGTTGCTGCTGGCTGCATGCAAACCAATGTACGAGCCACAGCCTGGATGGTCAGGAACCTACTTTAGGTGCTTGTCCAGTGCCAGCTTGAAAACTGCCAGGGGTCTGTTGGTAATCCCCCTTATGTATGCTGGGAGGCAGTTGAACAGTCTCGGGCCCCTGACACTTATTGTATGGTCTCTTAATGTGCTAGTGACACCCCTGCTTTTCATTGGGGGGATGTTGCATCGTCTGCCAAGTCTTTTGCTTTCGTAGTGAGTGATTTTCGTGTGCAAGTTCGGTACTAGTCCCTCTAGGATTTTCCAGGTGTATATAATCATGTATCTCTCCCGCCTACGTTCCAGGGAATACAGGTTTAGGAACCTCAAGCGCTCCCAGTAATTGAGGTGTTTTATCTCCGTTATGCGCGCCATGAAGGTTCTCTGTACATTTTCTAGGTCAGCAATTTCACCTGCCTTGAAAGGTGCTGTTAGTGTGCAGCAATATTCCAGCCTAGATAGAACAAGTGACCTGAAGAGTGTCATCATGGGCTTGGCCTCCCTAGTTTTGAAGGTTCTCATTATCCATCCTGTCATTTTTCTAGCAGATGCGATTGATACAATGTTATGGTCCTTGAAGGTGAGATCCTCCGACATGATCACTCCCAGGTCTTTGACGTTGGTGTTTCGCTCTATTTTGTGGCCAGAATTTGTTTTGTACTCTGATGAAGATTTAATTTCCTCATGTTTACCGTATCTGAGTAATTGAAATTTCTCATCGTTGAACTTCATATTGTTTTCTGCAGCCCACTGAAAGATTTGGTTGATGTCCGCCTGGAGCCTTGCAGTGTCTGCAATGGAAGACACTGTCATGCAGATTCGGGTGTCATCTGCAAAGGAAGACACGGTGCTGTGGCTGACATCCTTGTCTATGTCGGATATGAGGATGAGAAACAAGATGGGAGCGAGTACTGTGCCTTGTGGAACAGAGCTTTTCACTGTAGCTGCCTCGGACTTTACTCTGTTGACGACTACTCTCTGTGTTCTGTTAGTGAGGAAATTATAGATCCATCGACTGACTTTTCCTGTTATTCCTTTAGCACACATTTTGTGCGCTATTATGCCATGGTCACACTTGTCGAAGGCTTTTGCAAAGTCTGTATATATTACATCTGCATTCTTTTTGTCTTCTAGTGCATTTAGGACCTTGTCGTAGTGATCCAATAGTTGAGACAGACAGGAGCGACCTGTTCTAAATCCATGTTGCCCTGGGTTGTGTAACTGATGGGTTTCTAGATGGGTGGTGTTTTTGCTTCTTAGGACCCTTTCAAAGATTTTTATGATATGGGATGTTAGTGCTATTGGTCTGTAGTTCTTTGCTGTTGCTTTACTGCCCCCTTTGTGGAGTGGGGCTATATCTGTTGTTTTTAGTAACTGTGGGACAACCCCCGTGTCCATGCTCCCTCTCCATAGGATTGAAAAGGCTCGTGATAGGGGCTTCTTGCAGTTCTTGATGAACACGGAGTTCCATGAGTCTGGCCCTGGGGCAGAGTGCATGGGCATGTCATTTATCGCCTGTTCGAAGTCATTTGGCATCAGGATAACATCGGATAGGCTTGTGTTAATCAAATTTTGTGGCTCTCTCATAAAAAATTCATTTTGATCTTCGACTCTCAGTCTGGTTAGTGGCTCGCTAAAAACTGAGTCATATTGGGACTTGAGTAGCTCACTCATTTCCTTACTGTCATCTGTGTAGGACCCATCTTGTTTAAGTAGGGGCCCAATACTGGACGTTGTTCTCGACTTTGATTTGGCATAGGAGAAGAAATACTTTGGGTTTCTTTCGATTTCATTTATGGCTTTTAGTTCTTCCCGCGATTCCTGACTCCTATAAGATTCCTTTAGCTTAAGTTCAATGCTTGCTATTTCTCTGACCAGTGTCTCCCTACGCATTTCAGATATATTGACCTCTTTTAGCCGCTCTGTTATTCTTTTCCGTCGCCTGTAAAGGGAGCGCCTGTCTCTTTCTATTTTACATCTACTCCTCCTTTTTCTTAGAGGAATAAGCCTTGTGCATACATCGAGTGCCACCAAGTTAATCTGTTCTAGGCATAAGTTGGGGTCTGTGTTGCTTAGTATATCTTCCCAGCTTATATCGGTTAGGACTTGGTTTACTTGGTCCCACTTTATGTTTTTGTTATTGAAGTTGAATTTGGTGAATGCTCCCTCGTGACTAATCTCATTATGTCGGTCTGGGGCTCCACGCATACATGTCTGAACCTCAATTATGTTGTGATCTGAGTATATTGTTTTTGATATGGTGACATTTCTTATCAGATCATCATTGTTAGTGAAGATGAGGTCTAGTGTATTCTCCAGTCTAGTAGGCTCTATTATTTGCTGGTTTAAATTGAATTTTGTGCAGAGATTTAAAAGCTCGTGTGAGTGTGAGTTTTCATCAGAGCTGCCTCCTGGTGTTATTACTGCAACAATATTATTTGCTATATTCCTCCATTTTAGGTGCCTTAAGTTGAAATCCCCCAGGAGTAAGATGTTGGGTGCAGGGGCTGGAAGATTTTCCAGACAGTGGTCAATTTTTAACAGCTGTTCCTGGAATTGCTGGGATGTTGCATCTGGAGGCTTGTAGACTACCACAATGACTAGGTTTTGGTTCTCGACCTTTACTGCTAAAACTTCCACTACATTAAGCAGTTCTGTGCAAACAAGTGACTCTGCAATGTACAGGCCAACCCCCCCCTTTTGCCTGTTCACTCTGTCACATCTGTATAGGTTGTAACCTGGGATCCATATTTCATTGTCCAAGTGATCCTTTATGTGGGTCTCAGTGAAAGCCGCGAACATTGCCTTTGCCTCTGCAAGCAGTCCACGGATGAAAGGTATTTTGTTGTTTGTTGCTGGCTTTAGACCCTGTATATTTGCAAAGAAGAATGTCATCGAAGAATGTCATCGGACTGGTGGTATTGTTAGAAGAATAATTAAGTTGATAGTTAAAATTATTATTTCTAAAAGATTAGACTTTCTAGTTGGAAGCTAGATGTACCATATTATACTAAAAAATTATCTTCCTCATCAGTAGATAAAAACATAAAGGAAGAGTCAAACCGCATTGACGAAGTGTCAGTATCAAGCTGCGGCCTCAAATCCGAAATGGTGATTATTGGAAAAGTGGCATTTGTAAACACGATAGAAACAAACTATCATGAAGGAAGTTCCAGTAATTACATGGAGACCATGAAATCCAGTTGCTACAAAGAAAGTAGTTCCATAAATTGAGTCTGCAATAGAAAAAGATGCTTCTAAGTATTCGCATGCTTGAAGAGAGGTGAAGCAGATTCCTAAAAGGATAGTCAACCCTAGACTTTGAATAGCTTCAGAGTGATTAGAATTAAGGATTACGTGATGTGCTCAAGTTACTGTTGCCCCTGATGAAAGTAAAATAGTATTTTCAGAGAGGATGGAACGAAATAGAATGACTTGGAGAGCGTATAAATCTGTAGTGGAAGTAAGACAGGGTAGGGGCCGACCTAGGAAAAGTTAGAGGGAGGGGGTAAAGCAGGTTTTGTGTGCAAGGGGCTTGGACTTCCAGCAAGTGTGCATGAATGTGTTAGATAGGAGCGAGTGAGGTCAAATAGTTTTTATTACTTGACATACTGTTGGAGTGTGAGCAAGGTAACATTTATGAAGGGATTCAGGGAAACTGGCAGGTCAGACTTGAATCCTGGAGGTGGGAAGTACAGTGCCTTCACTTTGAAGGAGGGGTGTTAATGCTGCAGTTTTTTTTAACTGTAGTGTAGGCTTGCCTCTGGCAAGACAGTGATGGAGTGAATGATGATGAAAGTGTTTCTTCTTTTTCGGGTCACCCTACCCATGAAGACACTTGCCAGTGTGTATTGTAGTACAGTTGAGCCGTTCACTAACTCACAGCTGATATCATACTAACCTCGTTCATAATGGTACGTCCCAGTGATGCCAGTAGCTACATGTGGATTATGCCGTAGCACTGCACACCATGTCCAAATTTATGCACATCCCTATTCTCTGCTCTTTTAGCCTGCACCTCCATCACTCTGCTCTTTTAGCCTGCACCTCCATCACTCTGCTCTTTTAGCCTGCACCTCCATCACTCTGCTCTTTTAGCCTGCACCTCCATCACTCTGCTCTTTTAGCCTGCACCTCTTGCATATAAGTCATATAACTTGTGTCAGCCTGAGCTGGGAGATTACAGTAGTGTCAGCCTGAGCTGGCAGATTACAGTAGTGTCAGCCTGAGCTGCCAGATGACAGTAGTGTCAGCCTGAGTTGGCAGATTACAGTAGTGTCAGCCTGAGCTGGCAGACTACCGTAGTGTCAGCCTGAGCTGGCAGACTACAGTAGTGTCAGCCTGAGCTGGCAGACTACAGTAGTGTCAGCCTGAGCTGGCAGACTACAGTAGTGTCAGCCTGAGCTGGCAGACTACAGCAGTGTCAGCCTGAGCTGGCAGACTACAGTAGTGTCAGCCTGAGCTGGGAGACTACAGTAGTGTCAGCCTGAGCTGGCAGACTACAGTAGTGTCAGCCTGAGCTGGCAGACTACAGTAGTGTCAGCCTGAGCTGGCAGACTACAGTAGTGTCAGCCTGAGCTGGCAGACTACAGTAGTGTCAGCCTGAGCTGGGAGACTACAGTAGTTTCAGTCTGAGCTGGCAGACTTCGGTAGTGTCAGCTTGAGCTGGCAGACTACAGTAGTGTCAGTCTGAGCTGGCAGACTACAGTAGTGTCAGCCTGAGCTGGCAGACTACAGTAGTGTCAGCCTGAGCTGGGAGACTAGTGTCAGCCTGAGCTGGCAGACTAGTGTCAGCCTGAGCTGGCAGACTACAGTAGTGTCAGCCTGAGCTGGCAGACTAGTGTCAGCCTGAGCTGGGAGACTAGTGTCAGCCTGAGCTGGGAGACTAGTGTCAGTCTGAGCTGGCAGACTACAGTAGTGTCAGCCTGAGCCGGCAGACTAGTGTCAGCCTGAGCTGGGAGACTAGTGTCAGCCTGAGCTGCGAGACTAGTGTCAGCCTGAGCTGGGAGACTAGTGTCAGCCTGAGCTGGCAGACTAGTGTCAGCCTGAGCTGGCAGACTAGTGTCAGCCTGAGCTGGGAGACTAGTGTCAGCCTGAGCTGGGAGACTAGTGTCAGCCTGAGCTGGGAGACTAGTGTCAGCCTGAGCTGGGAGACTAGTGTCAGCCTGAGCTGGCAGACTAGTGTCAGCCTGAGCTGGCAGACTAGTGTCAGCCTGAGCTGGGAGACTAGTGTCAGCCTGAGCTGGGAGACCAGTGTCAGCCTGAGCTGGCAGACTAGTGTCAGCCTGAGCTGGGAGACTAGTGTCAGCCTGAGCTGGCAGACTAGTGTCAGCCTGAGCTGGGAGACTAGTGTCAGCCTGAGCTGGGAGACTAGTGTCAGCCTGAGCTGGGAGACTAGTGTCAGCCTGAGCTGGGAGACCAGTGTCAGCCTGAGCTGGCAGACTAGTGTCAGCCTGAGCTGGGAGACTAGTGTCAGCCTGAGCTGGGAGACTAGTGTCAGCCTGAGCTGGGAGACTAGTGTCAGCCTGAGCTGGGAGACTAGTGTCAGCCTGAGCTGGGAGACTAGTGTCAGCCTGAGCTGGCAGACTAGTGTCAGCCTGAGCTGGCAGACTAGTGTCAGCCTGAGCTGGGAGACTAGTGTCAGCCTGAGCTGGGAGACTAGTGTCAGCCAGAGCTGGAAGACTAGTGTCAGCCTGAGCTGGCAGACTAGTGTCAGCCTGAGCTGGCAGACTAGTGTCAGCCTGAGCTGGGAGACTAGTGTCAGCCTGAGCTGGGAGACTAGTGTCAGCCTGAGCTGGGAGACTAGTGTCAGCCTGAGCTGGCAGACTAGTGTCAGCCTGAGCTGGGAGACTAGTGTCAGCCTGAGCTGGGAGATTAGTGTCAGCCTGAGCTGGCAGACTAGTGTCAGCCTGAGCTGGCAGACTAGTGTCAGCCTGAGCTGGCAGACTAGTGTCAGCCTGAGCTGGGAGACTAGTGTCAGTCTGAGCTGGCAGACTACAGTAGTGTCAGCCTGAGCCGGCAGACTAGTGTCAGCCTGAGCTGGGAGACTAGTGTCAGCCTGAGCTGCGAGACTAGTGTCAGCCTGAGCTGGGAGACTAGTGTCAGCCTGAACTGGCAGACTAGTGTCAGCCTGAGCTGGCAGACTAGTGTCAGCCTGAGCTGGGAGACTAGTGTCAGCCTGAGCTGGGAGACTAGTGTCAGCCTGAGCTGGGAGACTAGTGTCAGCCTGAGCTGGGAGACTAGTGTCATCCTGAGCTGGGAGACTAGTGTCAGCCTGAGCTGGCAGACTAGTGTCAGCCTGAGCTGGGAGACTAGTGTCAGCCTGAGCTGGGAGACCAGTGTCAGCCTGAGCTGGCAGACTAGTGTCAGCCTGAGCTGGGAGACTAGTGTCAGCCTGAGCTGGCAGACTAGTGTCAGCCTGAGCTGGGAGACTAGTGTCAGCCTGAGCTGGGAGACTAGTGTCAGCCTGAGCTGGGAGACTAGTGTCAGCCTGAGCTGGGAGACTAGTGTCAGCCTGAGCTGGCAGACTAGTGTCAGCCTGAGCTGGCAGACTAGTGTCAGCCTGAGCTGGCAGACTAGTGTCAGCCTGAGCTGGGAGACTAGTGTCAGCCAGAGCTGGAAGACTAGTGTCAGCCTGAGCTGGCAGACTAGTGTCAGCCTGAGCTGGGAGACTAGTGTCAGCCTGAGCTGGCAGACTAGTGTCAGCCTGAGCTGGGAGACTAGTGTCAGCCTGAGCTGGCAGACTAGTGTCAGCCTGAGCTGGGAGACTAGTGTCAGCCTGAGCTGGGAGACTAGTGTCAGCCTGAGCTGGCAGACTAGTGTCAGCCTGAGCTGGGAAACTAGTGTCAGCCTGAGCTGGCAGACTAGTGTCAGCCTGAGCTGGGAGACTAGTGTCAGCCTGAGCTGGCAGACTAGTGTCAGCCTGAGCTGGCAGACTAGTGTCAGCCTGAGCTGGCAGACTAGTGTCAGCCTGAGCTGGCAGACTAGTGTCAGCCTGAGCTGGCAGACTAGTGTCAGCCTGAGCTGGGAGACTAGTGTCAGCCTGAGCTGGGAGACTAGTGTCAGCCAGAGCTGGCAGACTAGTGTCAGCCTGAGCTGGCAGACTAGTGTCAGCCTGAGCTGGCAGACTAGTGTCAGCCAGAGCTGGCAGACTAGTGTCAGCCAGAGCTGGCAGACTAGTGTCAGCCTGAGCTGGGAGACTAGTGTCAGCCAGAGCTGGCAGACTAGTGTCAGCCTGAGCTGGCAGACTAGTGTCAGCCTGAGCTGGCAGACTAGTGTCAGCCTGAGCTGGCAGACTAGTGTCAGCCTGAGCTGGGAGACTAGTGTCAGCCAGAGCTGGCAGACTAGTGTCAGCCTGAGCTGGCAGACTAGTGTCAGCCTGAGCTGGCAGACTAGTGTCAGCCTGAGCTGGGAGACTAGTGTCAGCCTGAGCTGGGAGACTAGTGTCAGCCAGAGCTGGCAGACTAGTGTCAGCCTGAGCTGGCAGACTAGTGTCAGCCTGAGCTGGCAGACTAGTGTCAGCCAGAGCTGGCAGACTAGTGTCAGCCAGAGCTGGCAGACTAGTGTCAGCCTGAGCTGGGAGACTAGTGTCAGCCAGTGCTGGCAGACTAGTGTCAGCCTGAGCTGGGAGACTAGTGTCAGCCTGAGCTGGCAGACTAGTGTCAGCCTGAGCTGGCAGACTAGTGTCAGCCTGAGCTGGGAGACTAGTGTCAGCCAGAGCTGGCAGACTAGTGTCAGCCTGAGCTGGCAGACTAGTGTCAGCCTGAGCTGGCAGACTAGTGTCAGCCAGAGCTGGCAGACTAGTGTCAGCCAGAGCTGGCAGACTAGTGTCAGCCTGAGCTGGCAGACTAGTGTCAGCCAGAGCTGGCAGACTAGTGTCAGCCTGAGCTGGCAGACTAGTGTCAGCCTGAGCTGGCAGACTAGTGTCAGCCAGAGCTGGCAGCCTGAGCTGGCAGACTAGTGTCAGCCAGAGCTGGCAGACTAGTGTCAGCCAGAGCTGGCAGACTAGTGTCAGCCAGAGCTGGCAGACTAGTGTCAGCCAGAGCTGGCAGACTAGTGTCAGCCAGAGCTGGCAGACTAGTGTCAGCCAGAGCTGGGAACTACAGTAAGACATGAGAGAGATCGCGGGGTCAAATTCTTAACTGTGAAATGAAAAACTGGGACTAAGACTTATATAGAAGGTACAGTGGATGGTGTGTTCAGTGTGGCTTGTGCCGTGGTGGTGGAAGGAGGTGCTGCTCTCCCGTCCAGACTTTCTCTCACGTGCTTCAATCTAGACCAGTTTGCAAAAAATATAAATCCACGCACCTCACGTTTTTTTAAGTCAGTCATACGTGATTACTAGCAATGCATCGAGGTTTTTAACCTATTTTTTGTACGGGTTTTGCCCGTATATACCGCAACAGTTGCTATGGTAGCCTCGTGAGTCAATTATTTTGATGTTATGGGAAGAAAATTGATGGTTATTGAACGTCAATAATCTTAAAGGTAAGACAGATTGATGGTTTGTGTAGCAAGCTAGTCACAGCCTGGGTTTGAAGCCTATCTATTGTAAAATCACTGAGGTTGAAATTGTACTCGACACTAAGATAATAATAATATGTAGAAATACATATGAAAGTTACCTCAGTGTGTATACACTAAGATATACATTTCCTTTAATGTATATATATACACTAACACATCCTTGATTGTATATACAAGAAGATACACATCTTATATGTATGATATACCTGCCTTGTGTGAACTATATAAACATACTTATCTCGGTGTATACATACTTGCTGGTGTATATAAATTAAGGTAAACATACTTGTGGGTGTATACACAGATCCACCCTGTTGTATATCATGTACACGGAGATATACACTTCTCTGTATATAAATGGAGATCCACACACCTCGCTGTATATACATGGTATACACACCTCTCTGTACATACCTGATATATACACCTTTCTGTATATACAATATATGCACACCTGTCTGTATATACATGAAGATATACACAGCAACAAGGGGACACAGTTGGAAGCTGAAGACACAGATGAATCACAGGGATGTTAGGAAGTATTTCTTCAGCCACAGAGTAGTCAGTAAGTGGAATAGTTTGGGAAGTGATGTAGTGGAGGCAGGATCCATACATAGCTTTAAGCAGAGGTATGATAAAGCTCATGGAGCGGGAAGAGTGACCTAGTAAGAGACCAGTGAAGAGGCGGGGCCAGGAGCTATGACTCGACCCCTGCAACCACTATTATGTGAGTACACCTCTGTATATACACGGAGATATACACGTCTCTGCATATACACAGAGATATACACACTTCTGTATACACGGAGATATACACACCTCTGTATATACACGGAGATATACACGTCTCTGCATATACACAGAGATATACACACTTCTGTATACACGGAGATATACACACCTCTGTATATACACTGAGATATACACACTTCTGTATACACGGAGATATACACACTTCTGTATATACACGGAGATATACACACCTCTGTATATACACGGAGATATACACACCTCTGTATATACACGGAGATATACACACTTCTGTATACACGGAGATATACACGTCTCTGCATATACACGGAGATATACACACTTCTGTATACACGGAGATATACACACCTCTGTATATACACGGAGATATACACACCTCTGTATATACACGGAGATATACACACTTCTGTATACACGGAGATATACACGTCTCTGCATATACACGGAGATATACACACTTCTGTATACACGGAGATATACACACCTCTGTATATACACGGAGATATACACACTTCTGTATACACGGAGATATACACGTCTCTGCATATACACGGAGATATACACACTTCTGTATACACGGATATATACACACCTCTGTATATACACGGAGATATACACACTTCTGTATACACGGAGATATACACACCTCAATACACGGAGATATACACACCTCTGTATAAGGCCTGTATAAACTCTTATACTGAGATATACATCTCGGTGTATTTGGGAAGAAATATACATCGGTGTGTATAGAAGAAATTGGGGCTATCCTCTCTGCCCTTGAATCAGACCTGATCACATGACCAATCCCTAGGCTCCGTATGACACCTATGGGTTTAGCGCTTCCCCATGAGTGTAATAAAGGTATACCTGTATCCCACAAGCCCAGCCTCCTGTACCTCAGTGATCCCAGAAAGGTATCCCTGAATCCCAAAAGTCCAGCCTCCACTACCTCAGTGATCCCAGAAGGGTATCCCTGAATCCCAAAAGTCCAGCCTCCACTACTTCAGTGATCCCAGAAGGGTATCCCTGAATCCCAAAAGTCCAGCCTCCACTACCTCAGTGATCCCAGAAGGGTATCCCTGAATCCCAAAAGTCCAGCCTCCACTACCTCAGTGATCCCAGAAAGGTATCCCTGAATCCCACAAGCCCAGCCTCCACTACCTCAGTGATCCCAGAAAGGTATCCCTGAATCCCACAAGCCCAGCCTCCTCTACCTCAGTGATCCCAGAAAGGTATCCCTGAATCCCACAAGCCCAGCCTCCTCTTCCTCAGTGATCCCAGAAAGGTATCCCTGAATCCCACAAGCCCAGCCTCCACTACCCCAGTGATCCCAGAAAGGTATTCCTGAATCCCACAAGCCCAGCCTCCACAACCTCAGTGATGCCAGAAAGGTATCCCTGAATCCCAAAAGCCCAGCCTCCTTTACCTCAGTGATCCCAGAAAGGTATCCCTGAATCCCACAAGCCCAGCCTCCTCTACCTCAGTGATCCCAGAAAGGTATCCCTGAATCCCACAAGCCCAGCCTCCACTACCCCAGTGATCCCAGAAAGGTATCCCTGAATCCCACAAGCCCAGCCTCCACTACCTCAGTGATCTCAGAAAGGTATCTCTGAATCCCACAAGCCCAGCCTCCACAACCTCAGTGATGCCAGAAAGGTATCCCTGAATCCCACAAGCCCAGCCTCCACAACCTCAGTGATCCCAGAAAGGTATCCCTGAATCCCACAAGCCCAGCCTCCACTACCTCAGTGATCCCAGAAAGGTATCCCTGAATCCCACAAGCCCAGCCTCCTCTACCTCAGTGATCCCAGAAAGGTATCCCTGAATTCCACAAGCCCAGCCTTCTCTACCTCAGTGATCCCAGAAAGGTATCCCTGAATCCCACAAGCCCAGCCTCCACTACCTCAGTGATCCCAGAAAGGTATCCCTGAATCCCACAAGCCCAGCCTCCACTACCTCAGTGATCCCAGAAAGGTATCCCTGAATCCCACAAGCCCAGCCTCCACTACCTCAGTGATCCCAGAAAGGTATCCCTGAATCCCACAAGCCCAGCCTCCACTACCCCAGTGATCCCAGAAAGGTATCCCTGAATCCCACAAGCCCAGCCTCCACTACCTCAGTGATCCCAGAAAGGTATCCCTGAATCCCACAAGCCCAGCCTCCACTACCTCAGTGATCCCAGAAAGGTATCCCTGAATCCCACAAGCCCAGCCTCCACTACCTCAGTGATCCCAGAAAGGTATCCCTGAATCCCACAAGCCCAGCCTCCTCTACCTCAGTGATCCCAGAAAGGTATCCCTGAATCCCACAAGCCCAGCCTCCACTACCCCAGTGACCCCAGAAAGGTATCCCTGAATCCCACAAGCCCAGCCTCCACTACAGTGATCCCTGACCCCAGAAAGGTATCCCTGAATCCCACAAGCCCAGCCTCCACTCCCAGAAAGGTATACCTGAATCCCACAAGCCCAGCCTCCACTACCCCAGTGACCCCAGAAAGGTATACCTGAATCCCACAAGCCCAGCCTCCACTACCTCAGTGATCCCAGAAAGGTATCCCTGAATCCCACAAGCCCAGCCTCCACTACCCCAGTGACCCCAGAAAGGTATACCTGAATCCCACAAGCCCAGCCTCCACTACCTCAGTGATCCCAGAAAGGTATCCCTGAATCCCACAAGCCCAGCCTCCACTACCCCAGTGACCCCAGAAAGGTATACCTGAATCCCACAAGCCCAGCCTCCACTACCTCAGTGATCCCAGAAAGGTATCCCTGAATCCCACAAGCCCAGCCTCCACTACCCCAGTGACCCCAGAAAGGTATACCTGAATCCCACAAGCCCAGCCTCCACTACCTCAGTGATCCCAGAAAGGTATCCCTGAATCCCACAAGCCCAGCCTCCTCTACCACTGAACGTCACCAGCCTCCACTACCTCAGTGATCCCAGAAAGGTATCCCTGAATCCCACAAGCCCAGCCTCCACTACCTCAGTGATCCCAGAAAGGTATCCCTGAATCCCACAAGCCCAGCCTCCACTACCTCAGTGACCCCAGAAAGGTATACCTGAATCCCACAAGCCCAGCCTCCACTACCTCAGTGATCCCAGAAAGGTATACCTGAATCCCACAAGCCCAGCCTCCACTACCTCAGTGATCCCAGAAAGGTATCCCTGAATCCCACAAGCCCAGCCTCCACTACCCCAGTGACCCCAGAAAGGTATCCCTGAATCCCACAAGCCCAGCCTCCACTACCTCAGTGATCCCAGAAAGGTATCCCTGAATCCCACAAGCCCTGCCTCCACTACCCCAGTGACCCCAGAAAGGTATCCCTGAATCCCACAAGCCCAGCCTCCACAACCTCAGTGATCCCAGAAAGGTATCCCTGAATCCCACAAGCCCAGCCTCCACTACCTCAGTGACCCCAGAAAGGTATCCCTGAATCCCACAAGCCCAGCCTCCACTACCTCAGTGATCCCAGAAAGGTATCCCTGAATCCCACAAGCCCAGCCTCCACTACCTCAGTGATCCCAGAAAGGTATCCCTGAATCCCACAAGCCCAGCCTCCACTACCTCAGTGATCTCAGAAAGGTATCCCTGAATCCCACAAGCCCAGCCTCCACTACCTCAGTGATCCCAGAAAGGTATCCCTGAATCCCACAAGCCCAGCCTCCACTACCTCAGTGATCTCAGAAAGGTATCCCTGAATCCCACAAGCCCAGCCTCCTCTACCACTGAACGTCACAGTCAAAAACCAATACGAACCTTCCTTTGAGCAAAGTCAACAATACTAATGTAATAATAATAATAATAATAATAATTAATAATAATTAATAATAATCAAGGGTCAGGTCACAACTAACGTCAGAAGCCAAATAAGTGGTCAGTGACCTCTTTTGGGGGGTTCTTGGTGGCCCCTTAGTTGGTGGTGGGTCAAGTGGCAGCAGACGTGAGCTCAGCCTCTTGAAATATTAGTTCAAGTATCAGGTTGAAGGATCAGTTGCGGCGGCGGCGGCGGCGGCAACCTTCCTCCTTGATGGTGCAATATTGCTGCTTCACAACCCCACTAAGCATTATACTGCTACACTATTATTATTTGTTGTTCATCAGTCAGTACCTGATCAGTTAGGCTGTGGTTCGTACGTTGGGTTAAGTGCTGCCAGCAGTAACAGCCTGGTTGATCAAGTCCTGATCCACCATGAGGCCCGGTCCATGACCATGATGTCAGTAGAAGTTTATACTGGCGCAAGTGACATTATTTATTGTTTTTAATATAAATGAAGCTAGAATTTTGTCTTAACGTCATTTAGGAGGTTCTTCCACTCACTTGTAGCTCTTATTAAGTAAGACTATTTAGGTACAGGTACACATTAGTACAGTTATTAAGACTATTTAGGTACTGGTACACATTAGTACAGTTATTAAGACTATTTAGGTACTGGTACACATTAGTACAGTTATTAAGACTATTTAGGTACAGGTACACATTAGTACAGTTATTAAGACTATTTAGGTACTGGTACACATTAGTACAGTTATTAAGACTATTTAGGTACTGGTACACATTAGTACAGTTATTAAGACTATTTAGGTACTGGTACACATTAGTACAGTTATTAAGACTATTTAGGTACTGGTACACATCAGTACAGTTATTAAGACTATTTAGGTACTGGTACACATTAGTACAGTTATTAAGACTATTTAGGTACAGGTACACATTAGTACAGTTATTAAGACTATTTAGGTACAGGTACACATTAGTACAGTTATTAAGACTATTTAGGTACAGGTACACATTAGTACAGTTATTAAGACTATTTAGGTACTGGTACACATCAGTACAGTTAAGACTATTTAGGTACTGGTACACATCAGTACAGTTATTAAGACTATTTAGGTACAGGTACACATTAGTACAGTTATTAAGACTATTTAGGTACTGGTACACATTAGTACAGTTATTAAGTAAGACTATTTAGGTACTGGTACACATCAGTACAGTTATTAAGACTATTTAGGTACTGGTACACATTAGTACAGTTATTAAGTAAGACTATTTAGGTACTGGTACACATCAGTACAGTTATTAAGACTATTTAGGTACTGGTACACATTAGTACAGTTATTAAGTAAGACTATTTAGGTACTGGTACACATCAGTACAGTTATTAAGACTATTTAGGTACAGGTACACATCAGTACAGTTATTAAGACTATTTAGGTACTGGTACACATCAGTACAGTTATTAAGACTATTTAGGTACAGGTACACATTAGTACAGTTATTAAGACTATTTAGGTACTGGTACACATTAGTACAGTTATTAAGTAAGACTATTTAGGTACTGGTACACATCAGTACAGTTATTAAGACTATTTAGGTACAGGTACACATCAGTACAGTTATTAAGACTATTTAGGTACTGGTACACATCAGTACAGTTATTAAGACTATTTAGGTACTGGTACACATTAGTACAGTTATTAAGTAAGACTATTTAGGTACTGGTACACATCTGTACAGTTATTAAGACTATTTAGGTACTGGTACACATCAGTACAGTTATTAAGACTATTTAGGTACAGGTACACATCAGTACAGTTATTAAGACTATTTAGGTACTGGTACACATCAGTACAGTTATTAAGACTATTTAGGTACTGGTACACATTAGTACAGTTATTAAGTAAGACTATTTAGGTACTGGTACACATCAGTACAGTTATTAAGACTATTTAGGTACTGGTACACATTAGTACAGTTATTAAGTAAGACTATTTAGGTACAGGTACACATCAGTACAGTTATTAAGACTATTTAGGTACTGGTACACATCAGTACAGTTATTAAGACTATTTAGGTACTGGTACACATTAGTACAGTTATTAAGTAAGACTATTTAGGTACTGGTACACATCAGTACAGTTATTAAGACTATTTAGGTACTGGTACACATTAGTACAGTTATTAAGTAAGACTATTTAGGTACTGGTACACATCAGTACAGTTATTAAGACTATTTAGGTACTGGTACACATCAGTACAGTTATTAAGACTATTTAGGTACTGGTACACATCAGTACAGTTATTAAGACTATTTAGGTACTGGTACACATCAGTACAGTTATTAAGACTATTTAGGTACAGGTACACATCAGTACAGTTATTAAGACTATTTAGGTACTGGTACACATCTGTACAGTTATTAAGACTATTTAGGTACAGGTACACATCTGGACAGTTATTAAGACTATTTAGGTACTGGTACACATCTGTACAGTTATTAAGACTATTTAGGTACAGGTACACATCAGTACAGTTATTAAGACTATTTAGGTACTGGTACACATCTGTACAGTTATTAAGACTATTTAGGTACAGGTACACATCTGGACAGTTATTAAGACTATTTAGGTACTGGTACACATCAGTACAGTTATTAAGACTATTTAGGTACAGGTACACATCAGTACAGTTATTAAGACTATTTAGGTACAGGTACACATCTGGACAGTTATTAAGACTATTTAGGTACTGGTACACATCTGTACAGTTATTAAGACTATTTAGGTACAGGTACACATCTGTACAGTTATTAAGACTATTTAGGTACAGGTACACATCTGTACAGTTATTAAGACTATTTAGGTACTGGTACACATCAGTAAACTGCTCCATGAACTTTATCATACCTCATCTTAAAGCTATGTATGGCTCCTGCCTCCACTATCTCACTTGCTAGGCTATTCCACTTCCTGACTACTCTATGACTGAAGAAATACTTCCTAACATCCCTTTGACTCATCTGGGTCTTCAACTTCCAATTGTGACCCCTTGTTTCTGTGTCCCATCTCTGGAACATCCTGTCTCTGTCCACCTTGTCTATTCCACACAGTATTTTGTATGTTGTTATCATGTCTCCCCTAACCCTCCTGTCCTCCATTGTCGTCAGCCCGATTTCCCTCAACCTTTCTTCGTAGGACATTCCCCTTAGCTCTGGAACTAACCTTGTCGCAAAGTTTTGCACTTTCTCTAATTTCTTGACCTGCTTGATCAAGTGTGGGTTCCAAACAAGTGCTGCATACTCCAGTATGGGACTGACATATACAGTGTACAGTGTCTTGAACGATTCCTTACAAAGGTATCGGAACGCTGTTCTCAGGTTTGCCAGGCGCCCATATGCTTCAGCAGTTATCTGGTTGATTTGTGCTTCCGGAGACATGCTCGGTATTATGGTCACCCCAAGATCTTTCTCCTTGAGCGAGATTTGGAGTTTTTGGCCGCCTAGCCTATACTCCGTCTGCGGTCTTTGCCCTTCCCCGATCTTCATGACTTTGCATTTGGCGGGATTAAATTCGAGAAGCCAGTTGTTGGACCAGGTGTCCAGCCTGTCCAGGTCTTTTTGAAGTCCTGCCTGATCCTCATCTGATTTAATTCTCCTCATTAACTTCACATCATCTGCGAACAGGGACTGAGTCTAACCCTTCCATCATATCATTCACATATACCAAAAATAGCACTGGTCCTAGGACCGACCCCTGTCTGACCCCGCTCGTCACAGGTGCCCACTGTGATACCTCATCACGTACCATGACTCGTTGTTGCCTCCCTGTCAGGCATTGTCTGATCCATTGCAGTGCCCTTCCTGTTATACACGCCTGATCCTCTAGCTTCTGCACTAATCTCTTGTGAGGAACTGTGTCGAAGGCCTTCTTGCAGTCCAAGAAGATGCAGTCAACCCACCCCTCTCTCTCGTGTCTTACTTCTGTTACTTTATTGTAAAACTCCAGAAGTTTTGTGACACAAGTTTTGCCTTCCATGAAACCGTGCTGGTTGGCATTTATACTCTTGTTCCGTTCCAGGTGCTCCACCACTCTCCTCCTGATAATCTTCTCCATAACTTTGCATACTATACACGTCAATGACACAGGTCTATAGTTTAGTGCCTCTTTTCTGTCTCCTTTTTTTAAAAATGGGGCTGTATAGCCCTTGTGGCTTAGCGCTTCTTTTTGATTATAATAATAATAATTTTAAAAATGGGAACTACATTTGCCGTCTTCCATTCCTCAGGTAGTTGCCCAGTTTCAAGGAATGTGTTGAAGATTGTGGTTAGTGACACACACAGCATTTCTGCTCTCTCTCTAAGAACCCATGGGGAGATGTCCGGTCCCATTGCCTTTGGGGTATCAAGGT